>NC_084796.1:48855669-49158699 GCF_963169125.1 Humulus lupulus | reverse complement strand
GAGTTATTTGGGTTTTTGGAGCCGTTCAAAAAGGTTGGGAAAATTTGAAAAAACTTGGTCAGTTTTTCACCTGTGGCCGCAGCCAGAAACATCAGTGGTGGTGGCCACTAGCTTCTATTCCCCAGGCCACGGCCACCAACATCATGTGGCCACGGCTACTGACCAATTTCAGCACACAAAAATGTGTTGTTTTTCCCAACACCCTCCAAATTGATTTTGTAACCCCCAAAACACATTATTGGGGTTTAAATCATCTCTAACAACCATTTCACATTTGGCTTTAAGAAATTCATCTCAATATTGTGTAACAACAAATCTACACAATAATGGGTAATATTTGGAAGTTAAAAATTTGTGATTGAATTTGTAACACCAAATATGTTACATATATGGATATTTCACATATATCTAAATATTGTAACTCTCTATTATATGTTACAATATGTGACACTCTTTGTCATATTTATTTAATCTAAAACATTATATTATAAAATAATATAACACTCATAAGTCAGCCAATTGATGGACACTAGCTGATATAAAGGGTATAAGCCCCTCAACTATTATGCATCATATTTTAATGGAAGATGACAGCAAGCCAAGTGTCGATGCTCGTTGGAGGCTGAATCCCTCAATGAAGGAGGCGGTAAGAAAGGAAATCATGAAGTGGTTGGATGCGGGAGTAATATACCCAATTTCGGACAATGCATGGGTTAGTCCGATTCAAGTGGTTCCTAAGAAGGGAGGAAAGACGGTGGTCAAGAATGATAATAATGAGCTCATTCCCACTCATACTATGACAGGGTGGAGAATATCCATCGACTACCTAAAGCTTAATAAGGCAACAAGGAAATATCCTTTTCCTTTGCCTTTTGTGGATCAGATGCTAGATAGATTAGCAGGACATCCTTACTACTGCTTTTTAGATGGGTACTCTGGTTATCACCAAATTCTGAAAGCCCCCAATGACCAGGAGAAAACTACATTTACTTGTCCCTACGATACATTTTCCTTCTGGAGAATGTCGTTTGGATTATGTAATGCTTCAGCCACGTTTCAACGCTGTATGATGTCCATATTCTCTGACATGGTGGAAAAAGGTACAGATATTTTTATGGATGGTTTTTTAGTCTTTGGTTCTTCATTTGATGGATGTCTAAGAAATTTGGAGATGGTGTTGAGAAGATGTGAAGAGTCAAATTTGGTCTTGAACTAGGAGAAATGTTATTTCATGGTGATTGAATGAATTGTGTTAGGCCATAAAATATCCAGAAAGGGCATTGAGGTAGACCGTGCAAAGATCTCCACTATAGAGAACCTACCACCACTATTTCTGTAAAATGTGTTCGAAGCTTTTTGGGTCATGCTGGGTTTTATAGGAGATTTACTAAGGACTTCTCAAGATCTCGAAGCCTTTATCTACACTACTTATGAATGGGGTGACCTTTAACTTTGATGATGGTTGCTTGAGATTGTTCAACACCTTGAAAGAGAAATTGATCACTGCACCGATTGTGGTATCACCGAATTGGGATCTCCCTTTTGAACTTATGTGTGATGCGAATGATTATGCATTGAGAGCGGTATTTGGGCAGCGGGTGGACAAGGTGTTCCAAACCATATACTATGCTAGTAGGACTCTCAATAATGTACAATTAAACTATGCCACTACCGAGAAAGAGTTATTAGCAATAGTATTTTCCTTTGACAAGTTCATACCCTATCTAATTGGTAACAAGGTAATAGTCTATACCGACCACTCAGCGATTAAATACCTTACGACCAAGAAGGATGCCAAGCCACGTCTTATTCGTTGGGTCTTATTGTTGTAAGAATTCGATATGGAGATTTAGGATAAGAAGGGTATATAAAATTTGGTAGCGGATCACCTATCGAGATTAGAGAATGAGAATGGGCAAAGTGAAAGAGAAGTTCAAATTGTTGACAATTTTCCGGATGAGCAACATTTTGCTATCAGTGAAGATGAGGGGGTGCCTTGGTTTGCAGACTATGTGAATTTTTAGTAGCCAAGGTTCCACCTCTGGAAATGTCAAGGCAACAGCTAAAGAAGTTTTATTCGAATGTTAAGCATTACTATTGGGAAGAGCCCATTCTTTACAGACATTGTGTAGATCAAGTGATTGAGAGATGTGTGCCCGAGGAGGAGATACAGTCTATCTTAACGCATTGCCACACTCTATAGTGTGCTAGTCACTTTGGGGCTACTAGGATAGCGGCAAAGGTGCTATGGTCGGGATTTTATTGGCCTACTTTGTTCAAGGATGCCAATTTATTTGTTAAGAGTTGTGATCGCTGTCAACGGACCGGGAGTATTTCTAGAAGGGATCAAATGCCTATGAATGGAGTTCTAGAAGTGGAATTATTTGATGTGTGGGGGATCAATTTTATGGGGCCATTTCCGTCATCATTCAATAACAAATACATATTATTGGCTATGGACTATGTATTTAAGTGGGTTGAAGCAACATCAACACCTACGAATGATGGGAAGGTAGTTCTAAATTTTCTGTATAAACACATCTTTACCTGGTTTGGGACCCCCGAGCAATCATAAGCGATGAAGGGAGTCATTTATGCAACCACGATTTTACTGCTCTTTGTGCTCGGTATGGAGTTTGTCATCGCACTGTGCTGGCCTATCACCCTCAAGCTAATGGCCAGGTAGAAGTATCAAACCAAGAAATAAAGAGCATCCTTGGAAAGACTGTTAACACTTCGAGGAAGGATTGGTCCAAAAGGCTCGATGATTCTCTATGGGCTTATAGGACAACATTCAAAACACCCATAGGAATGTCACCTTATCGCTTGGTATTTGAGAAGACTTGTCATTTTCCTTTGGAGCTTGAGCATAGAGCATATTGGGCAGTTATGAAATTGAATGTGGGTCTGTACAAGGCTGGAGAAAATAGGCTAATGGAGTTGAAAGAATTGGATGAATTCTGTAATGAGGCCTATGTGAATGCGAAGATATACAAGGAGATGACCAAGGCTTTTCATGACAAACAAATTCTTTGCAAGGACTTTCAACCAAGAGACAAGGTGCTTTTATTTAATTAATGTTTGAAGTTGTTTTCGGGCAAGTTGATGTCAAGGAGGTCGAGACCATTCACAGTGGTTACAGTATTCCTATAACGTGTAGTACAAGTTCACAGTGAAAAGACGGGACATTTTAAGGTAGACGGTCAATGGTTGAAGCATTACATAGATGGTCAGGTGGATCAAATCAAGACTGTTGTGATACTTATTCCCATTTAAGTGGGAAGGTAGCGTCCGGCTAAATGACGTTAAAGACAATGCGGTAGGAGGCATTCCTATAATTTATTTTTATTTTTGTTTTAATTTTTTTCAGTTGAACAATTTTATTTAATTTTGTTTTGGATTTGTAAAGATTCATTTTTATTTAGTTTTAGAGTAGGTTGTATTTAGGAACCATGAAAATGGTGAAAAATGACTAATGGCTGAGAAAAAAATCGCTTTGGGGCCAAGTTGTTGTTGGGAATAGTGCCCTTAAAGCAATTGTAGTTGAAAAATATTTTAAGTGAAATAAATAATTGAATTGAATTATTATTATATATATAGACTATGTTTGATATTATATTGATAATATTAAGTGAATATCATAAAATTCCAAAGTTTATCTATGTTGTCTTAATTTCATATTGGTATAAGATGACCGAGATTAAGATAATAAACTTAAAATAGTTTGTCGTAAAATAAATTTGTGGAATCTTTAGATTAATTACTGCTAGTATGGTTCGCTAGTATTATGAATACAAGTGACCTAGATCCGGGTCACTAATGTAGTAGGACAATTTAGTGAAGGTATTTTATATATAGTGATATATAGAACAGGGTTAGATGTGATTTGTTAATACTTGTTGAAACGTCGTTTCATAGTACTAATCAAACACATCAAACGATGATCATATACACGATGATCTTAATCCTGAGGTTGCTATGAACTCCTATATATGTCATATGATCCTTTTATTCATGCGTTAAGGTTTGGCAGAATAATCAGGCTAAGAACAATTGTTTTAGGGACTCAATGATATATAAATATGGCTGGGGACGTAGTTTAACAGATATGGAATATATACCTTCTTACAGATTGAATAATGGTTCCGTATTGGGTTGACTTTTGGAACTGAAAAGGTTATGAGTGCTCACGTCGCAAACTTGTTGTGACACAACATTCACTAGTAAAGTCAATGGTACTCTATGAACAAGATATAGCTAAAAGGGTAAAATGGTAATTTTATTCCCCTTTAATTATGGACCATTAATAGATGATTAATGTTGTATGTAATTATTATATCAATGGAGACTTTATTCTTTAATAAAGTATTCAGTAAATATATGTCTATAATTATCAGGAGTTCAATCTCATATTTATAGTGGAGTAATCATGATATTAATGAATATGATTATTTAATCAAAGAGCTTTGATTAATAATCTAATATTTATTGGAGCTTGATATTATAGGTTCATAGGTCCACAGGGTGCCTCTATCAACGCCATATCGAGGTAAGAATTGATACAAGGGTAAAACTGTAATTTGGAAATTTGAGAAGAATTTTATTCTTCGGGTCAAGTATACAATTATATGATAATTGAGGTTGAATAATTAAATTGGAATTAATTATTAACTTTCAAAAATATATTTATTAATTTAAATATATAATTTTTTAAATTCATAAAAATAAATAAATTTTTTTAAATAATTATTTTATTTGAGTGGGAGAAAATAAAATTGGTAAGTCAAAAATAGTTTTTGGTTTATTGAATCTTAAAAGATGATGATAATGATGATCATCAATTTGAATTTTTAATTTTGAATTTAAAATTTAAATTTTGAAATATGGTTTTCGTCTTTTCCTTAAAAAGATTAATACATTATTTTGTGGAAGATTGATTTTAGTTAAAATAAATAAATAAAAGAAAAATATAATATCCCTGAAAAGGATATAGCAACTCACGCATGACACTGTGTCATCCGTGTACTGCTACACCGATATTGTATCAGTGTTGTTTTTATTTTATTTATTTAATTAATTAATAATTTAAAAATAGTTTTTCAATTTGGTAAGTTAGATATTTACCTAAATCAATTCCTATTATCATTATGATATTCTTATTATATTACTATTATTATTATGAATAATAAGGTAATAGAATAATCTCTATATATATATATGATATAGAATAATAAGAAGAAAACCACACAATAGAGATACAACATAAGTCAAAGATACAATTCAGAATAGGTTTCAAAAAATTTGTCAGACAAAAGTTTATCATCTTCTTCTTTATTCTAACCATTCTTAAACCATAATCCAAGTTCTCATGTGTTGAGAAATGCTTGTGATTCCTAAATTGCAGACCCATGTTCTCTATGTGCCCACACACATCTTGAGGTATAGAGAACACTCCGAAAGATCGTGGTTTGAGTGCTCAAAGCATTGGATGGGAAGATCGATAAATATACGAAAAGACTCAAGGACACTTGATAGGCTTCAAGAGGTAAATGCTTATGTTCTTGAATATTCATATGTTTATGTGTTTATATGCTATATATAAATATATTCTATATTTATATATATGTTGCATGATTAAAAATATTGTATGTTAATGCAACTGTCTGGATGTTTTCTTGTTCATAAAAACGGTTTATATGAATGATGAAATTTTTTGTTGTTCTACAAAATGGGCCCACCACGCCTATTCCTCTGCGTACTTTGTATGTTTTTCCAACTGTTGTGACTTTCTTAAGCTGAGTTGCAACTCCTGGGAGTTAAGAAACCGTAGGAAAAATTAGGAGTTTTTTAAGGAATTAGGGTCGCAACTTTCCCTTATAAGTCGTGACCCTTACAAAAGTCAAAGAGCAAAGATTATGAATGAGTAGAGGCGGGTCGCAACTTTCCCTTATGGGTCGCAACACACTTGGAAGTCAGAGACAAGCTGCTTTTGGAAAAAAAAAAAAAAAGAGGCGGGATGCGACTTGCTTTAGCTAAGTCGTGGAGCCTGCAACTAGAAATCGAGAAAAAAAAAGTGGGTCGCGACTTGCTATAGCTGGGTCGTGGTGCGCCTCCATCAGGAAAAGAAACCTCAATATAAACCCAATTTTTCTTAAACCACAACCCACATTCTGAACATTTTCTCCTTCAGACCCAATTTTTTTTTTCAAATTTTCTCCCATTCTCCCATCTTCATCATCTCTAAAACAACCATAAACCCAAACCTTCATAGATTCATATTCCCTTCCATTCCTTCTTCTAATCAAAACCCTAGATAGTCTTATATGTGGCATTGAAGAAAGAAGAAGTATTTGAAGATTGTGGACAATATCAACAAAACAAAGGCAAGTAAGTCTCTAATGTTCTATGTTCTTCAAGTTCTAGGATTGAATTGGTTTGGTGATTGATTGAAAAGATATTTCATTGGAATTTTGGGACAAATTGCTAGTATATATCATGTTCTTTAAGTTGGTATTATCATTTGCCTATTTCTGGGGTGTTCTTTATTTGAGGGAAGCAAGAAATTTAAGGGGAGGTGTTGCCAGATTTTTCTTAAAAGCAAGAGTGATTTTTTTTTTGTTATGGGGCCAAGGAAGAACCCTACTAGAGCTGCTTCATCGAAAAAAGCCTCATGACCCTCTTCATCTACTGCCCCACCACCACTAGAAGCACAACCACCTCCACCACCATAGGAATAAGACTCGACCAAATTTATTAGTAAAGATGCTTTTGAGCATTACAAGAGGTTATGTTTACGACCGGTGGTTCAGGAGAGAGGGATGGAGTACTAGGATACCCCATACCCTCAATATCCATATGAACTCATTCACGCTGAAATTCAACGAAGAAATTGGAAAAGTTTTGTAGATAGAAATATGACGAAGGCCAATTGCTCTTTGATATGTGAATTTTATGCTAACTTCCCAAGCCAAGTGGATAGGAAAGTGTTTGTGAGAGGGGTAATGGTGAAATGCAACATTGACAACATCAACGGACTATATGGGTTACCCATGTTGAGACCCGATGATGATTAATATTATCAATTAGCTTATTGTAGTGAGGTAGATTGGGATGATGTGGCTGAAACCTTAGGCATTCTTAGCACACAGTTTGTTTTTAATGAGGGTGACCCTAAGTATTTAAAGAGGTATAAAATGAATCAAAGGGCTAAGGCTTGGACTTTATTTGTGAGTGCTCGCTTAATGCCTAATACTCATCTTTCTGAGGTTGGCCCTAATCGATGTCTTTTAGTATATGAGATAAGGAAAGGTCTTACAATAGAAATTGGTCGAGTTATCCACACAAGTATCAAGGATTTGTGTAAACTCACCACCACAGCAGGGCTGGGGCATGGTTCCATGATCACTGATTTATGAGAGGTGTGGGAAGTACCTGCCTACCCTAGTGAGATATATATAAGAAATCCATGAATCCTATATCTAGAGCTACTTTACATAATTTTCAGCCACCCTCATTGTTGCCACTAGTGAGAAGACCTCATGAGGCCAGAGAGGTAGGCAATGACAACCAAGACCATGAGCCAGGAAATGTTCAACCAACTGAGCCTCAACAAGAAGAGCAAAGGCAAGAAAAGGAGGGGAGGAGGGAAGTCTACCCTCAATTTCTGGCAATTGAAGCGCCACCGAATCTGCACTTGGAAAGGTTGGATTATATTATCCAGCAAAACCAATACACCCATAACTATTTGAGGGAACTTCATAACTATCTTCAAGCCCAAGAGGGTCGGAAAAATGAGTTGGTTTACCCGTGGTCTAACCAAGAAGTGGACAAGAACTATTTTTTGTACCCACCACCATGGCATCCTTTCAAAGACCCGCCTTCGTTTTGACCTTCATAGCAAGGTATGTTTTTTTTCTTTTTATTCACTTTTATTATAACATTGGGGACAATGTTTAGTTTTAGTTTGGGGGGAGAACCTTTAAATTTTGTACAATTTAGTCATATTAGTTTAATTAGTTTTGTGTTATGTTTCGTGTTTGTAAGTATTGAGTATAAGGTGAATCTATTTTGACAATGATTGCCGAAGAAGATAAAAGGAATGTTAGGTTGTATAATCCGAAGAAAATGAACTCATAAAAACTTGTGGCTTGATAAGACTCCTTTTGTATTCCACTTTAGTTAGTCAACATCTTTGAATACCTTTTTCATGATCTTTAAATATTGCACTTGAGTTATTTATGCATATTGACTAGGTTTAAGGACTATTTTGGTGGAAATTTATAAATTCTAGAACTTTCTTACTTGTATGATATGCTTGCTTAGAAAAATGATTTAGGCCATCAATTGGATCACTTGAGCCTTTCTAGTTGACCTTGCATTTGTTTATTGTATAATTACCCTTTTTGAGCCAAAAATAAAATAAGACATTTTTATTCGTTGCCATTATCTAAGCCTAAATGAAAACCTTGTTAATATATTCATCCCTAGTGTACTATAAGCATATGATTTCAAAATAGTTGGTTGAAGAAAAAAAAAAGAATGAAGAGAGTATATATAAAAAAATGAAATAAAAGAGTTCAATCAAGGACTAGACTCCCAATTTGAATATCGAAAAGAAATGAGTTTGAGGGAGTGTAGCTACTATTATATATATATAAAAAAAGATATATATATATCTAAAATAAAGAATGAAACAAGGGATTATTGGGTTGCATATTTCGGGATTGAATTCGGAAGTAGATTACACGTACTTATGGTATTTTTGAGCTTAAAAATTTTCTTCTCATCTACCCTTGCCTAAGCCTAATGTTACAAGCATATAAATTCCTATTGATTTTTAAGCATGTTTTGATTTATATTAGTGGAAAATGACAAGTAAGTGAGCATATGGAATAAGTGGTCAGTTTGGTTTGTTGGACGGAATTTGGTATGCTTAAATGAGTTACGTGTTTTTATTTGTTGAGAATGACTAGGTAATCTTGGATGTGATTAGTCTAAAGTGGTTTAGCAGAGTAGTTTGATTGAAATTTTGGGTTGTGCATAATGTTTCATATTTTTCTGAGAATTATGTGACCAACATTCATGATTTGGTGGCATTTGTTGTTCATTGGGTTCACGTTAAAAGTGTTGTGTTGTTTTTGTGTCAGGTGAGTTTGTGTCCTTTACTCGAGGGTGAACAAGGATTGAGTTTGGGAGAATTTGATAAGTCTAGTTTAGGGTAGTTTTAGCGTGTGTTTTAGTCTTAGTTTTGAGTCAAATTGTGAGTTTTGTATGGTATTATGCTTGTGTTTTCTTTGTTTTCAGATTTTTGCTATGAATTGGTGAATGGAGTGGAAATGAGTGGATTTGATGACGAAAATGGGTATTTTGGGCGTCTTTGGCCATTTTGTGTGATTTTGGGAGAGCCGGGAATATTTGGATTACTCTAGTGCGAAAAGAAGTGAAAAAAAGAGTGAAATCTGGAAATTTGGAACAAGGAGTCGCGGCTAGCATGAAGACAGAGGTGATTCAGTGAAGGGGATTAAGGACAGGCGAGTCGCAACTTGGTCATTCAAGTCACAGTGCCTGAGCGTCCAGAGGAGATAGGTATTCACAGAAAAAGGACATGGGTCGCGACTCAGGAATGGGCAAGTCGCAGCCCGACTCTATTTGAAAAAAATGTATTTAAATACGATGTTTAGGTCATTTGTAAAGGAGATTTCTTGGATTCGGGATTAGCAGCTGTTTAACATTATTGATCTATTTTTCTTCACTTTTCTCTTAATCTTTAGTAGTTTAATTTTATGTTTCTAAATAATTATTTTATGATTCTATTCATATCTGATATGAACTAAACATTTGTTCTAAGGTTTAATGTAGTCACTTGGATGCTTGTTAATTTTCTATGAAAGTTAATTAATTTCTTCTTTTATCCTATATTTGTATGGTTTGTTCTTAATGCTTGTGAATACCTGATCAATATTTACTTCTTCAATGATTTTAATTCAAATCTGAGAGGGGAGAATTGAATATTCTATAGCCATATAGACATAGATTGCATATAAGATGATAGTATCTATATGATTTGTGTAGCATTTAGGGTTTCTATATTTATTGCCTGCTATATGTTAAAACTTATCACAGATATGTAGGAAGTTTGCATTTAGGTTGAGATCTTTCTTTCTTAAAAAAAATTAAGATTGTTTTTGTTAACCCGCAATTAGGATAGAAATTGAAGAATTGATTGTTCTGAATAGTAAAATTGACAAGTGGAAAAGTTGATGAAATTAATACCCTAGGTTCTTAATTATTGAATTACTCTTTATTACTGTTTAGTTTAATCTGAATCTTGCAATTTGGTTTATAAATCACTCAAGTTTCAATAGTCAAATAGAAATTAAGAATTAATTATTGGTAATTGATTATAGTCTCTGTGGGAATGATTAGGATTTACTATCTATATTATTTGAGACGATTGCGTATACTTGCGCATATAAAATCGCTATCATTATATGCTTGACTCAAATTCTATTAATTTGTGGCATATTAGACTTGCACATATAGGATTTAGCATAATTAAAAGGGGTGTCAAATGTGGATTAATTTATTGTGATAATGTTGAGCATGACAAATGTGAATTATGTGTTAAATCTAAAATGGTAAAGAAACATTTTCTTAGTGTTGAAAGGGACTCTAAGTTGTTAGAATTGATACATAGTGATTTATGTGAACTTAATGGAATGTTGACTAGAGGAGGAAGTAGATATTTTACTACTTTCATTTTATGATTGCTCTAGGTTCACATATGTATATTTTCTTAAGAACAAAGTGTAAGGAATGGTTCCTAGTGCGCAGCAGAAGTTGTGGTAATGGTATACAACAACAAAAAATTCATATAAACAATTTTATATGAGGATCTTTTAATATGCAATATGTTAATCAATATATATAATATGTATATGACAAATAATACGAAATGATTTACCTCTTATAGCCTATCAAGAATCCTTGAATCTTTTCGTATGTATTTCGATCTTCCTATCCTTGCTAGAGTACTCACACCTAGATCTTTCAAGACGTTTTCTATACCTCAAGATGTGGGTGGGCACATCGAGAACAAGGATCAATTTTTTTAAATCAAAATTATTCTCAACACATGAAACTTTTGATTATAGGCTAGAGAGAAAAAGATTTTTCTTTTGTGAAAAAGATGATAGTTTTTTCTTCTCTGTTAAAAACTTGTTCTTTCTATTTTCTATCATATAGAATATGTAGGCATTATTACAATAATAATAAAAAAAAATCAATCATATTTTATAATAATAATAATGATAATAGACCAAAATCTAACATTCCATTTTAAAACTCCTTTTAAAATATTTTAATAATTAATTAAAAATAAAAATAAAAAATCAATATCTAATAACATCAAATGTGCCACACACATAGAGCAGTCCAAGCCCTATGTGTGTGGCCTATCCTTGACAAAAATGGGATCTTGATTTTTTTTCATATATTTTTATTTTAATTAATTAATAATTAGATATCAAAATAAGGTATCATCTTTTCAAGGAAAAGATAACAACTTAAATTTCAAAATACAAAATTCAAAATTTAAATTTCCATTATCATCTTATTATTAATTAAATAAATATAATAATCAAAACCAATTTTGACTATCCATATTTATTTATTCACACTTAAATAAAAGAATTGATTAAAATCAATTTATTATATTTCTACACAATTTTGAAAATTGCACAAATGCAATAATAAATTGTGCAACCTTAATTATCACATAATTGCACATTTATCCCAAAGAATAAATATTTTTTCAAATAACTCATTTACAGTTTAATCCTTGTATCAACTCTTAACTTTATTAGTGTTGATAGAGCTGCCTTGGGGACCTATGGACCAATAATTCCAAGCTCCAATAAATAAAATATTATTAACAAAAACTCTTTGATTCAATAATCATATTTATTAATCTCATGATTATTCCACTAGGAAACTGAACTCTTGAGAATTAAAGACATATATTTACTGAGTACTTTATTGTAACCATAAAGTGTCCATTTATATAATCATTACATACAAAGTAATCCTCTATTGATGATTCATATTAAGTGGGAACAAAATTACTGTTTTACCCTTTTAATTATATCTTGATTCCTAGTGTACCATTGACTGTACTAGTGAAGGTTAATTCATAATATGATTATGAATTTGACGACAATAACATTTTCAGTTCCAAAAGCCAACCCAATAGGGAATCATCATTCAATCTATAAGAAGGTATAGATTTCATATCTGTTAATCTATGTCTCTAGTCACATACATCATTGAGTCCCCAAAACAATAGTTCTTAGTATGATCATTCTGACAAACTGTAACGCATGAATCAAAGGATCAAATGACATATATAGGAGTTCATAGAAACATCAGGATTAAGATCAGTTTATGTGTTTTATAATACTACGAAATAGTATTTAAATAAGTATTATTAAATCACATTTGGTCCTGTTCTACATACTCTCATCATGTAAAGTACATCCACTAAAGTGCCCTACTACACTAGTAACCCGAATCTAGGTCACATGTATTTATAATGATAATGGACCATACTAGCAGTAATTAATCTAAATAATTCATAACTTTATTTTACTGGGAACTATTTAAGTTCATTATCTCAATCTCGATCCTCTCATACCAATATGAGATTCAGACCACATAGATGAACTTGGGAATTTTCTTATATTTACTTAATATTATTAGCAATAATATAGTACATAAGCTACATATATACAATAATTCAATTCATTTATTTATTTCAATAAAACCATTGTGTACTACAATTTTTTTAAGGGCACAATTCTCAACAATTTCCCACTTATCCTAAAGCAAATGAGGCATTTCCCTTAACCCCATGCTTCTTGCATTACCGTGAAAAGATTTAATAGATAAAGTCTTTGAGCATGGTTTAGATCCCCACCTAAATATACAAGCATGTAATCTCTAATATGTCTAAGATACTTGAGAATATTCTTTACTATTGTCCAATGACTCAATCCAGGATTGGATTGATAACAGCTGACTATCCCTACTGTATAACAGATTTCAAGTCTGGTGCATAACATTGCATACATCAGACTACCTACTGAAGAGGCATAGGGATACTGTCTCATGTCCTCCTCTTTTTTAGGTGTTTGTGGACATTGTTCTTTAGGCAATTTAACTCCTGACTGGGTAGGTGATAAGCGTACAAAATATACGCTTATTTATAACATTTTCAGATTGATTTAGTTGTTTTTCTCAAGAGAAAGTTTCTATTTAATCTGTTTAGTGAACTTGTGCAGAGTGTCGTAATAATTCTGATTTGTTCGAGAATGTTGATAAATGTTTGTTTTAGTAGCCGAAAATTGGCTAACCTTTGGATATATTGTACAGGCGATATATCGCCACTTGTGGAATTCCAAAATTCGGTTTAAGCAGAACGACATCAGAAACTCGCGTTTTTATCGAGAACATTCACCATGCGATATATCGCAGCATTATAGGCGATATATCGGCACAAGGGCATTTTTGGAAATTTTCATGGAAATTCGTAGGTTTTTGGATTTTTGTAAAAAGAATAAAAAGAAGATCGAAAGGGACAGTTAGGGGGAAGCATTCTGACGGCAAAGGAAAAGAAACAGAGAAGAATCCACATTTATTTTGTTTGTGTTTATTTTATGCTTTTGAATTTTAGATTGTGTGATGAATTTAATATTATGAACTAAATTCGTATTTAAAGTATTTTAATGTAGTCACTGGATATTCTATTCGTCTTTAATGCAATTTCTATGAATCTTTGAATTTATGGTTATCTATTGTTCTTATGTTTAATGCATGTAATTGATTGGCCATCTGTTGCATGATTATTGGTTTTAATTCAATATCTGAAAAGTGAGAATTGGAATAGCTTTAGACAATAGACATAGATTTCAATTTAGAACGAAAGTATCAAATTGGTTTGTGTAGCAATTAGGTTTTTGTTCTTAATGCGATTTATGTGTAGAATTTATCACAGACATGTAGAAAATTCGCAGGTAAACTGAATATTTTATATCTTGAGGGAGAATAGAATTGTCATTAGTAAACTTGCTATAACCATAGATCAAAGAAACATATTAGTTGTATTATTGATTGAATAGAATTGAAGGTTGATGAAATTAGAATACTCTAATCTTTCGCTTATATTAAATTTCGTTAATTAAATTGTGCTTTCTTAGTTTATTGTTCATTGTTAATTGTCATTAAAATTTCATTAGTCAAATAGAAATAAAAGTTTGCTATTGGTAATTATTAGATCAATTCCCTGACGGAACGATAATATATTTCCACTACTATTACTTGTTTATTCGATTGCGTATACTTGCGCAGTAGTAAAAATTAGCAACAAGTTTTTGGCGCCGTTGCCGGGGAATTGATATTCTATTAATATCAAAATAGTTAATTTTTATTCTAATTTGGCTGTTTTTATTATTTGAACTAATCCAAGTTGTCGCATTCTGTTTTAATAGGTGAATCTTTTGTATGCGACGTGAAGGATCTGCAAATCTTGTTCCTGTTAATCCTGAAATCGAAAGATCCTGCAGACAAAACAGAAGGAAAAAGAGGTTGGAAGCATCAATGGCTGCCAACCAAAGAGACGGGGTTAACAACAATGATGGTCAGAATCATATCGCTCAGGACCAAAATGTGCGAGCATTAAGAGATTATGTGCTCCCCGCTGTCACAGGAGTACACTCGTGCATTAGACCGCCTACTATTACTGCCAATAACTTTGAGATTAAGCCGGCGATGATACAAATGGTCCAGACTTCTGTTCAGTTTGGTGGTCTCCCCAATGAGGATCCTAACTTGCACATAGTGAATTTCCTTGAGCTATGTGCAACGTTTAAGTTTAATGGGGTGAGCGATGATGCAATAAGGCTGAGATTGTTCTCTACAGGCCAACTCAATCAACACATGGGAGGAACTGGCTCAGAAGTTTCTCTCAAAGTTCTTTCCTCCTGCAAAAGCTGCTAAGTTGAGGGGATAAATCAATAACTTCTATCAAAATGAGGGAGAGTCATTGTACGATGCATGGGAAAGATTCAAAGACCTGCTCAGGAAATGCCCTCATCACGGTATAGAGAAGTGGATGTTAGTCCACAATTTTTATAATGGGCTTTGTGGTACTACTCGCACTATAATAGATGCAGCAGCAGGTGGTGCTTTCATGAGTAAAGGGGCTGACGAGGCATATGAATTATTAGAGGAGATGGCTATGAACAATTATCAGTGGCCTGCTGAACGAGATACTTCACAGAGAAAAGTAGCTGGGGTACATGAATTAGATGCTATAACTGCTTTAACTGCTCAGGTTGCTTCATTGACAAAGCAGTTGCAACAAAACAAGATCTCAGCTCAAGCCCAGGCTATACAGATGCAATCAGGGTGTGAAATATGTGGAGGGCCTCATTTGTATGAACAGTGTACAGCGGCCAACATGTATGGTAATATGCCAGTTAATCAGGCTCAGGTACAGGCAGTTGGTAATTTTCAGAGGCCTTATCGGAATCCGTTCTCCAATACTTATAATCTTGGGTGGAGAAATCACCCAAATTTCTCATGGAGAAATAATCAGGGCCAACAGTCACAGTTTCAAGGGCCATACCAGCAGCACATGCCACAACAGCCTATGAATCAAGCCTCATCGTCACACCAGCCTAGACCGCAAGATCAACCAGAAAAGCCTAATGAATTGCAAGCAGCCTTGTTGACCCTCACTAATACTCAGACTCAATTCATGACTGAGACCAGATCCTCTATTCGAAACCTTGAGACACAAGTGGGTCAGTTGGCCAACATGCTTAATAACAGACCGCAAGGGAATTTGCCTAGTAATACTGTGGTAAATCCTAAAGAGAATTGTCAAGCAATTTCGTTGAGGAATGGTAAGCAAGTGGAGCAGCCCAGTGTACAAAAGTCAGTGGTTCAGAATGAAGAGTTGGGTGAGAAATCAGATAATAAAGCGAATGGGGTTACTGAAGACCACCAGGGTTCAAACAAGTGTCCTCCCGTTGTTGATAGTCAGCCAGTTCAAGTTCCATATCCTCAGAGGCTTAGAAAAACTACACTTGATAAACAATTTTCTAAGTTTTTAGAGGTATTCAAAAAGCTGTACATCAATATTCCATTTGATGAGGCATTAGAGCAAATGCCTAGTTATGTCAAATTTATGAAAGAGATTCTGTCAAAGAAAAGAAAGATGGAGGAGTATGAGACGGTGGCGCTCACTGAAGAGTGCAGTGCGATATTGCAGAGGAAGTTGCCCCAAAAGTTGAGAGATCCGGTGAGCTTTACTATACCGTGTACAATTGGGAAGTTTGAATGTAAGCATGCTTTGTGTGATTTGGGGGCGAGTATAAATCTGATGCCTTTGTCTGTATTCAGAAGACTTGGTTTGGGGGAGGCTAGTCCTACAACAGCCACTCTACAATTAGCAGATCGATCGGTAAAACATCCACGGGGAATTATTGAAGATGTTCTTGTGAAGGTGGATAAGTTTATTTTTCCTGCTGATTTTATCGTTCTGGATATGGAGGAGGATATGGATGTACCAATCATTCTGGGCAGGCCATTTTTAGCTACTGGGCAGGCTTTGATTGATGTTCAGAAAGGTGAGCTGACACTGCGAGTTCAGGGCGAAGAAGTAGTATTCAACGTGTTAAGGCCTTAAAGTTTGCAAATGTCAATGACAACTGTTTCAGAGTTGACCTGGTAGAGAAAGCGGTGGCTGAAATTAATCTCACAGAGGATTCACTTCAGAAGAGCTTGACAATTGGGGATATAGATGATGAGTTAGACAGTGAGGTCCAAGAGTGTGTACAGTGGTTGAATTCTAAAGGGCCAATTTATAATCGAAAATATGAAGATTTGGGCCAAGGACCTGAAAGACCATTACCATCAGTTCAGAAACCTCCAGAGCTGGAATTGAAATCATTGCATGCACATCTTCGCTATGTTTTTCTGGGTGAGAAGGAGACTTTACCAGTTATTGTGTCTTCTTCTCTTTCTAATGAGGAGATGGAAAAATTATTAAGGGTGTTGAGAACTCATAAGTTGGAAATTGGATGGACGTTGGCAAATATTCAGGGGATAAGTCCATCCACAGTTATGCACAAGATCTTGATGGAAGATGACAGTAAGCCCTCTATTGAAGCACAACGTCGATTGAATCCAGCAATGAAAGAGGTGGTAAGGAAGGAGATCTTGAAGTGGTTAGATGCTGGGGTGATCTATCCTATTTCAGACAGTAGTTGGGTGAGTCCAGTTCAGGTAGTCCCTAAGAAAGGAGGGATTACAGTGGTGAAGAATGACAATAACGAACTTATCTCGACGCGTACCGTAACTGGTTGGAGGATTTGTATAGATTATCGTAAACTGAATAAAGCAACCAGAAAAGATCACTTTCCACTGTCGTTCCTTGATCAGATGTTAGATAGATTGGCTGGACACCAGTATTACTGTTTTCTGGATGGCTATTTAGGGTACCATCAAATAGCCATTGCTCCTGAGGATCAAGAAAAGACGACCTTCACCTGCCCATATGGTACTTTTGCATTCCATCGTATGTCGTTTGGTCTGTGCAATGCCCCTGCCACTTTTCAATGGTGTATGATGGCTATCTTCTCTAATATGGTGGAACAGAGCATTGAGATCTTTATGGATGATTTCTCTGTGATGGGGTCTTCTTTTGACAATTGTTTAATGAATTTGGAGGCTGTGCTGAGAAGATGTGAAGAGGCGAATCTAGTCTTGAATTGGGAAAAATGCCATTTCATGGTAAATGAAGGCATAGTACTTGGGCATAAGGTGTCTAAGAATGGTATTGAGGTCGATAGGGCTAAGATTGCTACTATTGAGAATTTGCTGCCTCCAGTTTCAGTTAAGGGAGTGAGAAGTTTCCTTGGTCATGCGGGGTTTTACAGAAGATTTATAAAGGACTTCTCCAGGATTTCTAAGCCACTCTCAGCTTTGTTGATGAATGGGGTGCCATTTGAGTTTGATGAGAAGTGTCTTGAAGCTTTCAGGAAACTAAAGCAGAAGTTGGTGTCGGCACCTATAGTAATTTCACCGGATTGGGACCAGCCATTTGAGTTAATGTGCGACGCAAGTGATTTTGCAGTGGGTGCGGTTCTGGGGCAGCGTGTTGACAAAGTATTTCAGACTATTTATTATGCCAGCAGAACACTAAATGGCGCTCAGTTGAATTATGCCACCACTGAGAAGGAGCTTCTTGCCATTGTCTATGCATTCGACAAATTCAAGCCGTATTTGATGGGGAACAAAGTTATTGTGTATATTGATCATTCCGCAATCAGGCATCTTATTGCTAAGAAAGATGCTAAACCCAGACTTATTCGTTGGGTGCTTCTTTTACAAGAGTTTGATATGGAGGTTCGGGATAAGAAGGGTACAGAGAATTTGGTGGCGGATCACTTATCAAGACTCGAGTTGGGGGATAAGTCAAAACTTGCTGCAGGAGAGATTAATGAGAGTTTCCCAGATGAACAATTATTTGCAGTGGAGGATGAGTTTGTGCCATGGTTTGCTGATTATGTGAATTATTTGGCAGCCAACGTAGTGCCACCGGAATTTGTTGGGCAGAGACTGAAAAAGTTTTATCATGATGGAAGAACTACTACTAGGATGATCCTTTCTTATTTAAACAAGGTCCGGATTTGATTATCAGAAGATGTGTGCCGGAAAGAGAAATGAAGGACATCTTGTTTCATTGCCATGCATCGCCGACTGGTGGACATTTTGGGGGAGCAAGGACTACTGCAAAGGTCCTTGAATGTGGATTCTATTGGCCTACTCTGTATAAAGACAGCTATGACTATGTGAAACGGTGTGATCGTTGTCAAAGGGTAGGTAATATCTCAAGACGTCATGAAATGCCTCTCACTAATATATTGGAGGTTGAATTATTCGATGTTTGGGGTATTGACTTTATGGGACCCTACCCACCGTCGTTCGGTAATTTGTATATTTTATTGGCAGTGGATTATGTAAGTAAGTGGGTTGAAGCAGTTGCTACTTCAACTAATGATGCTCAGGTGGTAGTCAAGTTTTTGAAAAAGAATATTTTCTCTCGTTTTGGCACACCTCGAGCTATTATAAGTGATGAAGGGACTCATTTCGCCAATAAGATTTTTGATTCTTTAATGGAGAAGTATGGAATTAAACACAAGAGGGCATTGGGATATCATCCGCAGTCAAATGGGCAAGCGGAAGTGTCAAATCGTGAGATTAAGCTGATTTTAGAGAAGACGGTGCAAGTTAATAGAAAGGATTGGTCGAATAAGCTTGATGATGCGTTATGGGCTTATCGGACGGCTTTTAAAACGCCAATTGGTACTTCTCCCTACCGTCTTGTATATGGTAAAGCTTGTCACTTGCCATTTGAATTGGAGCATAGGGCACAGTGGGCGTTAAAGAAGTTGAATTTCAATCCGGCCGCTTCGAAAGCATTAAGGCTAGCTCAACTGAATGAGCTGGATGAATTGTGTCATGATTCCTACGAGAATGCAAGAATCTACAAAGAGAAGACAAAGAAATGGCATGACAATAATATTGTCAATCGAACTTTTCAAGTTGGGGATAAGGTGCTGCTATTCAATTCCCGTCTCAAGTTATTTCCGGGAAAATTAAAGTCTCGATGGTTGGGGCCATTCAATGTTACAAAAGTTTTTCCATACGAGGCTTTGGAAATTCAACAAGGTGATTCTTCGCCGTTTAAAGTTAATGGACAACGGGTGAAGCATTACTATGGAGGCGAAATTGAGACGAAGGTCAATATTACATTGGTGGATTCTTGATGGAAAGGAAAGCAGCGTCCGGCTAAATGACGTTAACGACAGCGTTTTTGAGAGGCACCTCATTATTTTGTAATTTATTTTTGTTTTTGTTTTCGTTTGACATTATTTTTTATTTATTTTATTTTCTTTTATTATAGTAGAACCGTGAAAAACGTGAAAAACAAGATATAAAAAAAAAACAACAACTTGATGATTTTGAACAGTGTTTAGGCAATATATCGCCTACACCAGGCAATATATCTCCTGAACCACAGATTTGGAGGGGATTTTTGGTGTTAAATTGGAATTTTTTTTCGGTCCCAGGAGATATATCGCCTATCAATGGCGATATATCGGCTCATGTACAAGAGGAGGCGATATATCGGGAGTGGTCAAGGCGAAATATCGGCAGAAAAGTCAGAGACGCCGTTTTCTATACTGCATGTTGTGATATATCGCCACTTATAGGCGATATATCGGCTAAATCAAAATGGGGCTGCGCTATATCGGGGATGGAAGAGGCGAAATATCGGCACGCAAGTCAGAGGCCTGGTTCGGCATAGAGCTTGTGGCGATATATCGCCACATATAGGCGATATATCGCCTGTTCGATTTTTTTGAAAATAAAAAAGGCACGTGGGGAGCACATGCTAGTTACATATCAGTTCTTTTTCCGCAACATAAACCCCAAATTCGACCCTTTTAACAGAACTGAAACCCCCTTTCAAATATTCCCTTCTTCTCCAATTTTTCATCTCAAACAAATCTCTCTCAAGCATTCCATCATCATCATCACGCATCAAAGGAAGGGGCCGAATCTTGCTATGCTTAAGAACATTTTCTTCATCCTCTTCAAAGTTTTAAAGGTACTCTCTTGAGTTTTTCTGTGTTTGATGTATTATTGAGGAAATTTGAAGAACTTGATGTTATTGTGGGGCATTGGACGAATTTTTGGGATTTATTGTTAGATTGGTGTGTGTTTACTGTTTTCATCATCTTGGGAGAATATTGTATATAGTTGGGACAGATTTTGGGGTTCATTGAATATTGTTGGCCATTGTTTCACGATTGCACACTAGGTGTTCGACAAAAGTACTCAGTGAACGGTTTTGGACTATTTTGGATATTCTTGTGTATTTCTGAGTTGCTTTGGGATTATTAGTGTGTTCAGAGACAATTCCTTGTGTTTTTGTGATTCAATTACTCTATGGCTCCCAAGAAAGCAAAGGCTATGTCCACCGTCCAAAGAGCCAATGTAAATATTGCTCATACCTTTGTTAACCCCACTGCACAAAATAAATTCGAGGAATGGATAGTAAAAAATAAAACAGTGATAGTGGAGTCTCACTTTAGGCCCAGTGAATTGGATGGCATACTCCCACAGATGATTATAAATAAGAATTGGAAGCAGTTGTGTGAGCCAAAACTTTTGGCTAATATTAGTTTGGTAAGTGAGTTTTATGCCAACGCTTTTGTCGAGCGGGATGATCACACAGTGTTAGTTCGGGGTAAGAAGGTTTGCTATTCTCCGTAAGAAATCAATAGGTTCTACGGCCTAAATGATGATTGGGATGACGATTATCGCGCAGGGGCCGCAGAAAAGGACTATGATTTGCTCCTAAGGGAAATGACGAAGCCCGGTTCTACTTACAAGATGGGGAGTGACATGGTTACTCCAAGATCAATCAAGGCTACATGTTTGAGTCCATATGGGAGGTTGTGGAATAGGTTTGTCATCAGTACTCTCATGCCTTCTACTCAACAAATGGAAGTGACTACTGAACGTCTCTACTTGCTCTATTGTATTTGTTCGGGCAAGTCGATTAATGTTGGGCGGCTCATTGCAGAGAGTATCAGTTACATTGCGAGAGGGGCCACATCTGGTGGTCATGGACATGCTTCATTAATTACCAGTCTATGTAAGGATCAAGGCGTGCCAATGAACATTAATGAAGTATGTGAACAGTCTCCAATCATTAGTCATCAATCGGTGTTACATCAGGATGAGAATTATGGGGGTGTTCCTCGACCCACTGGTTTGGGATACGAGCCTGTTGATCTGAGTCTGCTGTCCTTGCCACCGACCGATGAGCAGCCTGAGACCACAAGGCCGAAGAGAAAGGGGCGGAAACCATCAACTTCTAGAGCTACTGAAGGCTCTAGTTCTCGGCAGTATAGTACCATGCAACAAGACATTGAAGAGTTGAAGAGACAACAACAGCTGTTGTTGCATGGTCAAGCGGATATTCGAGATCGTCAATTCCACATGACGAATTACATGGCTGATTTTTGTGGGGCATTTGCGCGCTATACCGGCTTTCATGATTTTCCTCAATGTCCTCCAGAATTGCGCCAGCCATATCAGCCGCCTCCAGATTCTGACGATGAAGAGTAACTGTTCGGTTGTCAGGTTTTTTCTAGTTTTTTTTTTTTTTTCTTTTAGATCAGGTCCTTTGGATTTTGTGAAACAGTGGGGGCACTGTTTATTTTCAGTTTGGGGGACTATTTACTTTTCTTTTGATTTTTTTTTATTTCTATTTTTAATGTTGGATGACTGTACGAAACTATGATTGACTAAGACAGGTGGGCTTCAATGATGAATTATGCTAATTCTTTGATGTTGTTAGACTGATGCTTTTGATATGTAGACTGTGTGCTTAACCTGTTGATAATTGATCTGAGTATTGTCATTTGTGTATTATATGTGTTTTATTTAATTTATGCTCTACATTATATAAGTTTATAAGTATTGTGGGAATTGGTATGTATGGTGGATGTTGAAATAAGCTAGAACTTGCTCAGTTGATTCGTTGAGACGAAATGCTAAATGAAGTATTGAGTAGAGATGATTTAGGCAATTTTCTTTGGTAAACGTTTGAGCCTTTCTAGCTATCCCATAAAAATTTATCCTTAGTTACCCTTTTTGAGCCTAAAGCTTTGGTTTTTGTTCTTGATTATACTATTTGAGCCTAAATTTTCCTAACTTCATTATTTTTCCTCTTCCTTTGTTATCATAAGCATATAAATTGTGGGAAAGTAGAATGGAAAATAGTGAGGTATTGGTAGAATTTGAATGTAGTATGATTGTACAAAAAGAAGAGAGAGAGAAGTTTTTGAGATTATGAAAAAAATAAAAATAAATAAACAAATCACTTTGTCACACTCCTTGATTGTATATATATAGAAAATATTAAGTTTGGGGGAGTGTGACTTGAAAAGAAAAAAAGTGATAAGTCTAGAAAAAAATGATACAAAAAGAAAAGAAGAAAATGATAAAAGTGTTGTAATCTCTATCTCTCTCTAATTGTATAAAAGGGTGATTTTTGGTGTGGTGAAGAGAAAGTTGGCTGGTTTTGAGGTTTATATGCTTATGGTAATTTCGAGCCTAAATGACTATTTATCTACCTTTACCTAAGCCTAATGTTATGAGCCTATAAAAGTCCTTTTGATCTACTTGATACAGATTTTATATTAGTGGAGACAAGTTAATTGAGCAAGCTTATGGTGAATTTTGATGGGTTTGTGGTATGAATGAATGTTGATACTTGTAAAATTATGTTTTGTATGGTATTTGTTAAATGAAGTATGTATTTGCATGAATGACAGTATTTGGAGAAATTATTGATATGTTGAAATTCTAGTCACATGATCTGAAGCATTGGTTGAGCGATTGAAGAAGAATTGGAATTTTTGAGAAAAATTATGCCCCTTGTCTAAGTTTAAATTTTTCTGTGAAGTTAAGTCATCCAATAGATTTTATTTTTTTTAGTTTTGGATTGTTTCTTTGTTCTTTCTTTTGTTTGCTTGAGGACAAGCAATCAGTCAAGTTTGGGGGTGTGATAAGCGTACAAAATATACGCTTATTTATAACATTTTCAGATTGATTTAGTTGTTTTTCTCAAGAGAAAGTTTCTATTTAATCTATTTGGTGAACTTGTACAGAGTGTCGTAATAATTCTGATTTTTTCGAGAATGTTGATAAATGTTTGTTTTAGTAGCCAAAAATTGGCTAACCTTTGGAAATATTGTACAGGCGATATATCGCCACTTGTGGAATTCCAAAATTCGGTTTAAGCAGAACGACATCAGAAACTCGCGTTTTTATCGAGAACATTCACCATGCGATATATCGCAGCATTATAGGCGATATATCGGCACGAGGGCATTTTTGGAAATTTTCATGGAAATTCGTAGGTTTTTGGATTTTTGTAAAAGAATAAAAAGAAGATCGAAAGGGACAGTTAGGGGGAAGCATTCTGACGGCAAAGGAAAAGAAACAGAGAAGAATCCACATTTATTTTGTTTGTGTTTATTTTATGCTTTTGAATTTTAGATTGTGTGATGAATTTAATATTATGAACTAAATTCGTATTTAAAGTATTTTAATGTAGTCACTGGATATTCTATTCGTCTTTAATGCAATTTCTATGAATCTTTGAATTTATGGTTATCTATTGCTCTTATGTTTAATGCATGTAATTGATTGGCCATCTGTTGCATGATTATTGGTTTTAATTCAATATCTGAAAAGTGAGAATTGGAATAGCTTTAGACAATAGACATAGATTTCAATTTAGAACGAAAGTATCAAATTGGTTTGTGTAGCAATTAGGTTTTTGTTCTTAATGCGGTTTATGTGTAGAATTTATCACAGACATGTAGAAAATTCGCAGGTAAACTGAATATTTTATATCTTGAGAGAGAATAGAATTGTCATTAGTAAACTTGCTATAACCATAGATCAAAGAAACATATTAGTTGTATTATTGATTGAATAGAATTGAAGGTTGATGAAATTAGAATACTCTAATCTTTCGCTTATATTAAATTTCGTTAATTAAATTGTGCTTTCTTAGTTTATTGTTCATTGTTAATTGTCATTAAAATTTCATTAGTCAAATAGAAATAAAAGTTTGCTATTGGTAATTATTAGATCAATTCCCTGACGGAACGATAATATATTTCCACTACTATTACTTGTTTATTCGATTGCGTATACTTGCGCAGTAGTAAAAATTAGCAACAGTGGGCATAGTGCCCTTCTTGGAGTTTTGCATGCCAAAGCATTCTAGCACTTTATCAATATAAGCTGCTTGAAACAGATTTGAATTCCCAAAACATATTTGGCTTCTCCCAAATCTTTCATTTGGAATTTCTCAGCTAACCAGTTCTTTACTTTTATAATGATTCTATGTCATTCCCAATGAGTAGAATATCATCAACGTAAAGAACGAGGAATACCACAATCTTATCTTTGATCTATTTGTAAGCACAAGGTTCATCAAAGTTTTGTTCAAAACCAAACGCTTTGATTGTTTCATCAAATCTAAGATTCCAAGACCTCGAAGCTTGTTTAAGTCCATAAATAGACTTAAGAAGCTTGCAAACCTTTTGCTCTTGACCTTTAACTTCGAACCCTTCTAGTTGAGACATGCAAATAGTTTCGTCAAGATAGCCATTCAAATAAGTTATTTTGACGTCCATTTGCCAAATCTCATAATCCATGTATGCAACTATGGATAAAATTATGCGAATGGATTTGAGTATGGCCACAGATGAAAAAATTTCTTCATAATCAACTCCTTCTTTCTGTGTGTAGCCTTTTGCTACTATCCTTTCTTTGAAAGTCTCTACTTTCCCATCAGCTCCTCTCTTCTTCTTGAATATTCATTTGCAACTAATAGGTTTAACATTTTCAAATGGATCTTCAAGAGTCCAGTAGAATTGGTATACATCAATTCCATTCCAAGGTCCATGGCGTTTAGCCATTTTTCTTTGTCAGAATATTTCATTGCATCTCTATAAGTCAATGGATCATCTTTGTTTGTGTCAGACACAAGCATATGAACTTCAAGTTCATAGCGTACTGGTTGTTTACCAACCCTCCCACTACGACGAAGCTCTCTATTGTTCTGACTAGAACTGGCGATATCCACTGGTCATTTTTCTCTTGCCATTGCTGGTGATTGGTCTTGTTTATTCGAAACCATTTCCTCAAGTACGACTTTACTTTGAGGTTTGTGGTTATTTATATAGTCATGATCTAGAAAAGTAGCATTCGTAGATACAAACATTTTGTTATCTTTATGACTATAAAATATACCACCTTTTGTTTCTTTGGAATATCCTACAAACATGCACACTTCAGTGCGTGATTCCAACTTCTCAGTCTTTCCTTTAAGCACATGTGCAGAACAACCCCATATACCAAAATGGTGTAAACTAGGTTTAGTACCATTCCATAATTCCAATGGTGTTTTCTTAATAGACATAGATGGAACAACATTGAGTATGTATAGAGCACAATTTATTAAATAACCTCATAATGTCAAAGGCAGTGATGTGAAACTAATCATCGATCTAACCATATATAATAAGATTATGTTCCGTCTTTCTGAAACATCATTTTGTTGTGGCATTTCAGGTACAGTGAGTTGGGATTGAACTGCATGATCACGCAAATGGTCCTCAAATTCATAATCCAAGTACTCTCCACCTCGATCTGATCGAAGTACTTTCAATGATTTACCTAATTGCTTTTCAGCTTCTGCTCAGAATTCCCTAAACTTATCATAGGTTTTGGATTTCCTTTGCATTAAGTATAGGTAACCATATCTTGAATAATTGTCAATGGAAGTGATGAAATATTCATAAACTCCTCTAGCTTGGAAATTTAGTGGACCACAAAAGTCTGTATGTACAAGTTGAAGTGGTTATGTGGCTCTTGAACCTTTAGCTGAGAAAGGTCTCTTGGTCATTTTGCCTTCTAAGCAAGATTCACAGACTAGGAGAGAACCAAATGATAGTTCTGTTAAAGGACCATCCTTTGTTATTCTATTAACTTTGTCTAGACCAATATGTCCCAATCTCAAATGTCATAGATATGTTTCACTATCGGAATTTGTCTTTTGTCTTTTAATAGATCTAGGATTTGTTGTTTTAATTCATTCAGAATTATAAACATACTCGATATTGGACTTTAGCTTGTAAAGTCCACCTTCAGACTTTGCAGAACAAATGTCAAAACCATATTTCAAAATAACAATTGAATTATTATTATTAAAAGAAACATTAAAACCTTGGTCATGCAATTTTGATCAGGAAATTAATTTTTTTAGTAAATCCAGGAATAAAATAAACATTGTCCAATACAATAAATTTATTATTATCAAAATCTAGGTGAGCTTTTCCAACTTCAACTGTCTAGATCTCCTATCCACTTCCAACTCTCATGGTCACCTCTCCATGAGTCAACTTCCTTGAAGTACTAAGAATCTGTGAAGAAAAACATACATGGCTAGTGGCTTCGGAATCAACTATCCAAGATGAAAATCACCCTCCACTAAACAAGATTCTAAAACAAGTAAATCAAATTTACCCTTCTTTTTATCTTTTAGTTTAGCCAGGTACTTAGAAAAATTCCTTTTCCAATGACCTCCAACTCCACTATGAAAGCATGCTCCTTTCAGTGCCTTCTTTTTGGAGTTCTTTGCATAATTATTCTTCTTGGAAGACTTGTTGGTCTTCTCTAGTTGTTTGTCCTTTTTCCTGTCCTTTCCTTGGCCACCCTTCCTCTTCTTTGAATTACCATTTGAAGTGGAAGGCTTGGTTTCAGCAACATTTTCCTCCTCAACCTTGGTGGAACTTTTGTTTAGAGATTCAAAAGTTTGCAACTCATTCAGTAGTTGGGTCATATTGTACTCCAACTTGTTCATAACATAGTTGGTAGTGAATGCCGCAAAAGCTGGTGTGAGAGATTTAAGTATCACATTTACTTGAGTTCTCTCATTAATGGTCGCACCATGGAATTCTGCATCGTGCAATATGTTGATCATGTCTTGGACATGTTCTCTGACAGAAACATTTTTCTTCATTTTCATATTCACGAAGCTTCTAGTACCATCATGTCTGCAATTATCAGATTGTTGGCCAAACATAGCTTGTAGAGATTCCCAAATCTCATAGGTTGTTTTAACAGTTTCAAACTTCTTTCTGAGCACATCGCTCATACTAGCAAGCATATAACATTTGGCCTTATTGTAATGCCCCAAAATCCCTAATGTGATTTAATGGTTGGATAAGTAGGCCGAGAGGGCCATAATTGATTTATTATGCCATTAAATGATTATGTGCATGTTTATGTGAATTATATTATAATATGATGTTAAATGCATGCATGTGGGTCCACATTTCATTATAGGGGTATTTTGGTAATTTGGCTCGTTGAGGGCGTAATTGTGTATTTTCATGCATGTTAGTGAATCATTTTTTGAGGCCACATAATAATGTGGATTTGTTCGAGCCATTCGGCATGAGACGATCTTTGAGTGCAAGTTAGCGGTTTGGTCATAACAGGTTTAAGTTCGGGGCTCGGGGTAAGTCTCGGGGTAATTTGGTGATTAGAGCGCTGCCGAGAATTAAAGGGTAACGGGATATGATTTAACTAGTGTTTGAGTATGGTGGGAATTGGAGAGTGTTAATTATGATTGATGAGATCGGCGGGAAAGGACAGTTTTGCCCTTGGGGGCTGTTAAGAGGTGAGTTAGGCATGGGGGGTATTTTGGTCATTTGACCTAGGGTATATTAAAGGGATGGTTGTAGGAAACAGAACCAAAATAGAGCTCTTTCAAACCTCCCTCATGATCATCTCTTTCCCTTCTCCTTCCTTTGGATTTTGAAGCAAGTTTGGGGATTCAAAGTTGGAGATTGAAGCTTGAGGTCTTAGGCTAGTGTTCATCCATTGAAGAGGTTTCAATTCAAGCTTAAGGTAAGATTTTAGTTCAAGTTTATGGTTCCTTGCCCTGTTTTTGTGTTAGTTTTGAGATTGGAGTTTTGATCATTGAATGGGAATTTGATGAGGTTTTGATTGGTTTAAGGCTTAGATTTTGTTGGTTATATGGTGAATAAGTTGTGGTAATAGTTGGTGGCTTTGCTTTGTGATATTGGGAGTGTTTTAATGGGTTCTTGAAATGAGTTCGAAGGGGAAAAACTGGGGTTTTTGGCTGAATTTCAAGTGGGGTCCCAGCTCTATTCTTGAGCATCGCGGCCCAAGCTTGTTGAAGAGGAAGGGTGAGCTGAAGGGGGTCGTTGGGCTGCGGCACGTGTTGGGGGAGTGGAGTGTGGCCGCTTCTGTTTGAGGAGGTGGGCCACGACATGGTGGTGTAGGGCCGCGACCCTTAGTGTCATTTTGGCCAAAATGATGTTTTGTCGTGGGGATTCAAACCTTAGGCCTCGGGATCGTTCCTACTACCCGATTTAGAAGGATTTGATGTCTCGGAGGCTAGGTTTTGGTCCGGGAACCTTTTGTGATTCACTTTATTGATGGAATCCCATAATTGATTATGACCAGGTGATCGTCTAGGAACTAAAAGGTTGATCGTTCTCAAGGTTCGTTATTTTACTAATTCTCGCTCGAACCAGAGGTAAGAAAACTGCACCCCATATGTGACATGCATGGTTATTCATGAAGCATGTTGAGTGTTTAAATGTGGACATTGATTGCATATCAAATGCTTAGAAAATCTTGCTCACTTGTGCATGGCACTGACTAATTAGTCAGAATTGGAAATGGTGCCAGTATTAACTATGAAGTTGTGACTCACTACTCAAGTTCGGCAGTAGTACTGAGCAGTAATCACATGGTATTGACTAATAAGTCAAGGGCGGCCATAGCATGTTTAACGCAAGCCGACAAAGATTAGATCTAATCGACATCTGCATGGAATGATTCATAGTGAGCATTAATACCGGATTGACCTCAAGTTCGATGAAAACTAAATGCGCTTGTCTAGCCTATGGCTAGTCACTTAGAGCCAGGGCCAGAAGGCCCATGTGACTGCTTTGTCACATGGCTATGGGTGTTGAGCCCGTAGTGACTACTCATCTGTTTAAGCTAGTGACTATCCATCAGTCACTCATCTGTTTACGCTAGTGACTACCCATCAGTCACTCATCTATTTAAGCTAGTGACTACCCATCAGTCACTCATCTGATTAGGGCTAAAAGCCCCATCATGGTTAACGGAAACTCAAAGTGATATTCATTCATCTGTTCAGGGCTATAAGCTCTGTATGATTATCGTGATCATCATTTGATATTATTTACATGCAGTAATGAGCTTTCTTATTGGGATTTGGCTCATGGGTGCTATGTGGTGCAGGTAAAGGGAAAGAAAATCTCACCCACCCTTGAGTGGAAAGCTTAGTTGGTGATGTGTACATATGCGGCTGCTTGACCATCACGGCCAAGGAGTTTCTCGGAGGAACTAGGGGGTTAATTGTAGTGTCCTGGAATATTTACTTAGCTAGCTAGATAATATTAGTAGTTTGTATTAGTTAGCAGTATGTTAGTTACCGTGGATTTTTGTTCAAACCAGGACTTAGTTGGAAACTCATAGCAATAGTTGTGGATTTTATAAGTTTAACCTATAGTTTAAAAATATTAATTATAACATAAAGTTTGATTAATATTGTTGGTCATAGATATATATTTATTATAACCTAAGGTTTAGATAGAGCCAATAAGAGCATGACACTTGTCATGATCATGATTATTAAGGAATTAAGTATTTTTGATGAATAGTTTTAATAAAAGAAAGATCTAGAAGCTCTAAAACCTTCCAGTAGTTGTTAGGGTCGTATTATGACTCAGTCAAAGCTGTTTATCAAATTCAAATTATGTTGAAAATGTGCAAATACGTGTTTGATATATCAACGTATGTCGATATATCTCAGTATAGGGGCCGATATATCGCCTACGGAAGATACGGAAAACACGTCGACTTTGCACAAATGATCGAACGGGGATCGGGGATATAGGGGGAGGTGATATATCGCCTATGGGGGTCGATAAATCGGCTCCAAGATGGATTTTTTTGAAAGTTTGGTTTTTAATTTTGAAAACTACCCTTAACCACTTAGACCTTCCTTTAAACGATTTTGACCGAGTTCTGGCCGTCAGTTGAACGAAAATTCAAATATTTTTTATTTTATTTATTCAAATTAAAAGAGATTAGTTTCACTCCTTGAACTCTATAAATAGGACCTAGTACTCAGCCATTTTCTTCATTCTTCAAGCATTTGATCAGAGCCTCCAAGGTGCTAGTGTTACTGTAGAGAGATACACTTGGGTTTGGGATAAAAGCTTTATTATTCTAAGCTTTTCTAAACACTTGGGAAGTGAGATTTAGTGTGATTTTAGTATTAAGATTAGACCAATCCATAATATCATTCAAGGTATTCCTATCCCTAAGTTCAGTTCTTCATGATTCTATAGTTTTTTTTTTCAAAACCTAACTATTGTTTATGATTCTTGATTAGGTATTTAAGTTCTTGAAACTTAAGGTTCTTCTTGGTAAGTTTCTTCTTGGATGGTTTAGTGCTATTTTCATCTCTTTTCTTTAGAGTCTCACCATTTTTACTGTTGGTTTATAGGAGTGTTCTAATCTCGTTTTTACTCCCAAATATCCCGGCTTTTGGTAAGGAAAATATGATAGATTTTATGTGCTTATATGATATGTTTACGTTATGATATGTTGATGTTATGATATGTATATGTATAATATGTCTTGTAGTCCTTGGGCATATGACTTGTTTAGATAACAAACCCCAAGAATATGTTTTATAGTCCTTAGGCATATGACTTGTTTAGCTAGCAAGCGCCACAAATTTATGGGCATATGACTTGCTTAGCTAACAAGCCCCAAGAATTTATGATGGCCATTAATATTGTAGTCCTATACGATATATTTTTTTTATAGTCATATGTTTTATAGTGTACGTTTATGATATAGTCTTATGCTTATGATTTATGTTATAGTAGATTTTCCTTGCTGGGCATTAGGCTCATTCCTTTATTTTTAGTGTGATGCAAGAAAATGATTATGGAAGGCGGAAGGATTCTTGGCAGCTTGGCTTGTGTGTTAAGGATGAATAGACTGCGTGTCGATCGAGGATGACGTTATTTAGTTTTTAAACAATTGAATTAAAGTTTATGTTTTATGTTTTATAAACAATGGGATCCCATACTAAAGCATATTTTATTTAATTTTTTTTTTTTATCTTATTTTTTATTGGTACAATATTTTGGGTTTTCAATAAAGTTATGTTATTTCTTGTGTTTGTATCCAAATAGTAGTAGCTATGTCTAGTAGTTTTAATGGTTCAGGGTCTTAGAAATAGTTGGGTCATTACAGTTGGTATCAGAGCAACGGTTCATTTGCATGAAGTTCCCCTTGATACACAGGCTCAAGCTCCGAATCTTACCGCCAATGTAAGTGTTTATGTTATAGTTATTATGTTTATGTTATTAGCTAACATTTTAGCCCTTATGTTTTCAGTTAAGAATGGATGGAGCCTTGACCTATGAGGATATTCAAGCCATTACTACCTTGAAAGGAATTAGACAGCCAAGGAATACAGTAGGAGTGTTAGAAAGAATCACTCGGAGATTACTCTTATTCCACAAGGAGATAGTTCACCTCCAAACAACTAAGCAAATCATGATGAGAGCTACGGAGCAATATGTTTTAGTAATTAGGCTTTTTAAAGATTATCCTTCTGTAATTGCAACTTTAGAAGAAATATGGGAGACTATAGATGATGAAGATGAATTACCAGTAGCTATGAGATACTATTTTCTCATACTTAGGTTCACCTCTAAGATGGAATTTCAATTCACTAATGAGCAAAAACATAGAATCTTTACGAATCTTCCTCGAGGAAATTTTGAGGCTCAAGATAATGATGATTATGAGGAGATAGATGATGATATGTTAGATGAAGGGTCAGATGTAGAAGATCCTGATTTTTAGATTAGTTTATTTATTTATTTATTATCTTTGCATTTACGATTGTACTTAGTGAAAACCTTTTCCCAGATGAATACTATTGTTATTTTTTAATGACATGTATGAGTTTGATTTTTTTTTTACAATCATAATAAATAATGACCAAGTTCGGTGAGGGTGGATACAAATCAATGGACCGGGTTCTATATTGAGAGTTAGGGGGCCATAGTAGTGGGAACGATTTTACTGATCCCAGCCCTCCCTCAATATGGTTAACTTTGGAACAACGATGAGTTTCGAGCCTGAGAATTAAGTCATATAGGATGATTAGAAACAGACTTAGAAAATAATAAAGATGGCTTATTTTTCTATGTATAGAAACACACCCTAATTATAAAGAAGGTTTATATAATTATTCATAAGAAATCATAATTAGTAGGTCTGAGTTATGTTTGCTTAGCCTAAGTTTTGTTTTAGAGCCTATTAGGTTAAGTTCTAACATGTTTTTATCGACTGTTAGAACTCTGTTGAAGATGTCGCTCAGGAGTTCTGCACGCACCAATACTGATGCCTCCAGTGTCGCTCAAGAAACTAATGTAGCCCCTCCAGTTCGCAGAAGGGGAGCGCGTGCTACCACTGTTGCTACTAACCAAAGTGCACCGCCGCCACCAGTTGACAACACTGCAGAAATTGTCAGGCTACGACAATAAGTGGAGGAATTGTTGCAGCAACAGCGACAACAGGCCCAGCCGCAGCCATAGACTTAGACTCAGCCTCAACCGTAGCCTCAGCAAATGGCACCCCAACAAGTAAGTCCTTATGGTGGATTTCCAATGGAAAACTCTGCGCCCTACCCAGTTCTAACATGGAGCCAATCTATGAGCAGTTTCGTAAGCAACACGCTCCAAACTTTGAAGGGACAACCGACCCATTCGAGGCGGAAGAATGGCTCAGAAATGTAGAGCCAATCCTAGCGCACATGAATCTCAGCAACGCGGACCTCATATCCTGCATTTCATCTCTGCTAAAGAAGGATGCTAGAATATGGTGGGACCTAGTACAGTAGACTCACGATGTCACCACCATGACATGGACAAGATTTGTGGAGCTGTTCCACAAGAAGTACTACAACTCGGCAATCATCACTACAAGGGTCGAGGAGTTCACTAGTCTGAAGCAGGGCAACTTAACGGTAGTAGAGTATGCTCGGCAGTTTGACCGACTAGCCAAGTTTGCACCAGAGTTGGTTCCAACTGACTTTCAGAGGGTTACCAAGTTCGTTAGAGGGCTTGGACCAAAGATTGAGTAAGGGGTTAAGCTAGCAAATCCTGAAACTACTACTTATGCTGATGTTCTAGAAACGGCTATAGAAGTAGAACGACTTTAGGAAAATGTTAGTAAGGAGGAGGCCCATAAGCCTGACCCTAAACAGCATAGTAAACCTCAGAATGGTCGGAACAACCACCACAACAGCCATCAGCCTAGCAACAATAATGGTCAGAAGAGAAGGCATCCTGACAATAAGCAATCTGACAATGATAAAAGAGCATGGACGAACAATGGAGGTAGTAGGTCGGGTTATGTAGAATACTCGCAGTGCTCACAGTAACGGTCATGGAGTAACCAAGGTGTTACACTTATCGTTAGATAAGATCCAATTGTCATACTTCTCTCTAACAATTTTGGCAGCAATGAGAGCAGGTTCCTCAGGACATTCCTCATTAAGGACAAACATGTGGTTTTCACATATCAAAACAATGTTCATGTTTGATTTCCATTTCATGTAGTTATCACCAATCAATTTCTCATTAGCAAGTAAAGTAGTTACAGGGTTTGGATTGGACATATTGCTGAAAATTGAATAAATAAAATATAATGAATTAATGCATATAATACATATAAGTTTTATATTTGGAATAGTAAATATGATGCATGAATGCAAAACATACAATAACACATAAAAAATTTCTTACTAGTTCATGATAGATTAATTTGAAAATAAATGGATCACCTTAGGGTAGGTCAAACTAATCACAAATTAACCTTGAGACAAGATCTCAAGTCCATAAGTGAAAACTTAAAAACTTATTTTTCCCTTTTGACTTATGAATTACCTTTAGTTTGGTCAAGATGCACAAGTCACGCTCGAAAGCCTAGATACATCTCCGGAGTGTAACCCATTATTTTTCGATCAATGACTTAACTCAAGAGTGTGCCTTAGGGTCAGTCAAACTTGAAATACAGCACTAATCTTATTCTCTTATGAGAACTTAACCTTGAGATAAAATAAACATATTCAGAAGCCTTTCCTTAGGAAGGCCGCAAACGGAGGCGACACGAGACCCTTCCTATGCCTCTCGGTGTTCAACCAATAAAGGATACCATGGGACTTATTGTCATAATTCCCTCCCCACTCACTATTTAAAAATTTTGTTTTTCTCAAAATCAATATTTTTCAATTAGGTTGTAAAACTAATTAAATTAATTTTACCAAATGATATTCTAATAAATACTAATCATATTATGCAAAATAAATTATCGTGCCTTAGATTTTATTTTGCCTTTTTAAATAGAATACAATTTTATTTAATACAACGATTTTATTAAATAAGAAAATAAACAACTTTAAACTCTTTTTACCATCTTAACTAATTAAGACTAAATTAATTATATGAGTTATCAAATAAAAACATATAATCAATCCTAAGCATGTTTCTAAAAAAAAAACCATGTTTAATATGTACTATGTGGGTAATATGTTTATTATGCATGATAAAGTATTAAACAATTTAATCATGTTCAAGCAAATAAATAAATATGGGTTGTGTGTTTTGGGTATTTCTAGAAAATTACAACACTTGCAAAAAAATACACAAAAATAATTAAACTAACTAGGGCCTAATTAAGAGCAACTCCTTTGATATTGGACCTTCTCTTTTAGTCTTTGGGCCATTACCATTTTAATAACCATTTTGAATTAAATAACCTTTTAACTATTTTAAATCAATTTAAAATAATCAAAATTTGGGTTTTAATACCCAACAAGTTATTGAGACCCAATTGGAATTTGGACTCATCACAATTAACTCAAAATATATAATTAAAACACTTTTAATTATATTGGGCTTAAACATGTCCAAATGGATAAGTACACATCCATTAGGTTTTGCATGACACAAACCCTAATGGGTGTGTCCATGGTTGGGCTGCGGCTGGAGGCGGGTGTAGGCACACGAGGTCGTTGGGTGCGCAGGCATGCGGGTGGCTAGGCGCGCAAGCGTGCACACGGCTGCAGGGGCAGTGGCTCGGGCCATTACAATTTTTTCTGAATTTAAAAAAAATTGCAAAATTCCTATCCCCCAAAATGGCTTACAATTTTTGTATATCTAGAAAATTTAATAACTTTTCCTAACCCAAAAACTCAATTATAACCAACCCTTTACAACATAAACGATTCATACACAAACATCTATCCATTCATATATTACACATAATATAAAAATGCATATGATACCCACACATTAATTAACATATGCAGGGATTAAAGATGGCTCTGGTACCAATTGTTAGGAACGATTCCTAGTGCGCAGCAGAAGTTGTGGTAATGGTATACAACAAAAAAATTCTTATAAGCAATTTTATATGAGGATTTTTTAATATGCAATATGTTAATAAATATAGATGATATGTATATGAAAATAATACGAAATGATTTACCTCTTGTAGCCTATCAAGAATCCTTGAATTTTTTCGTATGTATTTCGATTTTCCTATCCTTGCTAGAGTACTCACACCTAGATCTTCCAAGACGTTCTCTACACCTCAAGATGTGGGTGGGCACATAGAGAACAAGGATCAATTTTGTGAATCAAAAGTATTCTCAACACATAAGACTTTTGATTATAGGCTAGAGAGAAAAGGACTTTGCTTTTGTAAAAAAAAAAATTATGGTTTTTTCTTCTCTGTTAAAAACTTGTTCTTTCTATTTACTATCATATAGAATATATAGGCATTATTGCCATAATAATAATAATAATAAAATCAGTCATCTTTTATAATAATAAATGATGATGATGACGATGATAATAGACCAAAATCTAACATTCAACTTTAAAACCCCTTTTAAAATATTTTATTAATTAATTAAAAAACCAATATCTGATAACTTCAGATGTGCCACACGCATAGAGCACTCCAAGCCCTATGCGTGTGGCCTATCCTTGAAAAATGGGATTTTGATTTTTTCATGTGTTTTATTTTAATTAATTAATAATTAGATATCTAAATAAGGTATCATCTTTTTAAGGAAAATATAACAACTTAAATTTCAAAATTCAAATTTTGAATTTCTATTATCATCTTATTATTAATTAAATAAATATAATAATCAAAACTAATTTTGACTATCCATATTTACTTATTCACACTTGAATAAAATAATTTATTCAAATCAACTTATTCTATTTTTACACAATTCCGAAAATTGCACAAACACAATAATAAATTGTGCAGTCTCAAATATCACATAATTGCACATTTATCCCGAAGAATAAATATTTTTTCAAATAACTCATTCACGGTTTAACCCTTGTATCAACTCTTAACTTGATTAGTATTGATAGAGCCACCCAAAGGACCTATGGACCTATAATTCCAAGCTCCAATAAATAAAAGATTATTAACCAAAAATCTTTGATTCGATAATCATATTTATTAATCTCATGATTATTCCACTATAAATATGAGACTAGACTCTTGAGAATTAAAGACATATATTTACTGAGTATTTTATTGTAACCATAAAGTGTCCATTGATATAATCATTACATACAAATTAATCCTCTATTGATGATTCATAATTAAGTGGGAATAAAATTATCGTTTTACCCTTTTAATTATATCTTGATTCCTATTGTACCATTGACTTTACAAATAAAGGTTAATTCATAATCTGCTTATGAATTTGATGTCAATAACATTTTCAATTCCAAAAGTCAACCCAATAGGGAATCATCATTCAATCTATAAGAAGGTATAGATTCCATATCTGTTAAGCTATGTCCCCAACCATATACATCAATGAGTCCCCAAAACAATAGTTCTTAGCCTGATCATTCTGACAATCTGTATCGCATGAATCAAAGGACCAAATGACATATATAGGAGTTCATAGTAACTTCAGGATTAAGATCAGTTTGTATATGATCATCAGTTGATGTGTTTTATAATACTATGAAACGATATTTAAACAAGTATTATTAAATCATAGTTGGTCATGTTCTACATACTCTCAGCATGTAAAGTACCACCACTAAAGTGTCCTACTACACTAGTAACCCAGATCTAGGTCACATGTATTCATAATACTAGTGGACCGTACTAGCAGTAATTAATATAAAGATTCCATAAATTTATTTTACTGTGAACTATTTTAGTTCATTATCTCAATCTCGATCCTCTAATACCAATATGAGATTGATACCACATAGATGAACTTGGAGATTTTATGATATTTACTTAATATTATTAGCAATAATATAGTACATAAGCTACATATATACAATAATTTAATTCATTTATTTATTTCATTAAACCCATTGTCTACTACAATTGCTTTAAGGGCACAATTCTCGACGCAAAGATGAAGCATTTGATGTGTTTAAGATTTATAAAGCGGAAATTGAAAATCAACTTGAAATGAAAATTAAAGTGATTAGAACTGATAATGGTGGTGATTATTTTTTGAATGAATTTAACTTGTTTTGTGAAGAGCATGGAATAATTCATGAATGTACATCCCTTATACTCCACAACAAAATGGTATAACAGAAAGAAAAAATAGAACATTTATTGAGATGATTAATGTTATGCTATTACACTCAAAATTAAATTTGAGTTCGTAGGGGTGAAGCCTTGCTATATGCTTGTCATATTTTGAATCGTGTTCCCATGAAGAAATATAATATCTCCCCATATGTGTTATGATAAGGAAGGAAACCAAACATTGGTTATCTTAAAGTGTGGGGGTGTCTTGCTTATTGGAAGAGCACCGACCCTAAAAGGACCAAGTTGGGTACAAGGGCTATAAGATGTGCATTTGTTGGTTATGCCCAAAATATCAAGGCTTATGGATTATTAGACTTGGAGTCTAATGTAATAATTGAATCTAGAGAGGTAGAGTTCTTTGAGAACATGTCATGCTATGACAACAAGTTAGAACCAACTCAAACTAGAGTGCCTCAAGAGAAGACTCCTAGAATAGTTGGTGAGAAACCTCAATTGCCTAGAAGGATCAAAAGGCTCAAAGATTTGGGACCAAGCAAAAAATGTTCTCCAATAGAGACACTATACCTTGTTGAAGGTGATATTGAGGAAGTTACTTGGAAACATCCAATATTACTTCAAATAGAAGATGATCCCAAAACTTTCAAAGAAGCAATGTCCTCAAGAGACTTCACTTTTTGGAAGGAGGCAATTAATGATGAAATGGATTCAATTATGTCAAACCACATTTGGGAATTGGTTGATCTTCCAAAGCGGTCCAAACCAATTGGGTGCAAATGGGTATTTTGAAAGAAATACCATACCGACTGCACCATACAAACCTTCAAGGCTAGGTTGGTAGCCAAATGATTCAAACAAAGAGAGGGAATAGATTACTTTGACACATATGCACCGGTAGCAAGAACTACTTCAATAAGATTTTTGTTTTCCTTATAATCTATATATAACCTTTATGTTCACCAAATGGATGTCAAAACAACAATTCTAAATGGGGATCTCGAGGAGGAGGCCTATATGGAACAATCGAAGGGTTTTGTTCTTCAAGGAAATGAACATAAAGTGTGTAGACTTGTCAAATCATTATATGGTTTGAAGCAAGCTCCAAAACAATGGCATGAGAAGTTTGATAAAGTCATTTTTTCTAATGGATTTAGACACAACAATGCGGACAAGTTCTTATACTATAAGACTTATGGTCACTATGTCATACTTGTGTGTCTATATGTAGATGTTATGTTGATTTTGAGTAATGACGTGAAAGGAATAATAGAAACGAAGAGGTTTCTATCTTCTAACTTTAAATGAAAGACCTTGGAAAGGTGGATACCATTCTAGGTATCAACGTGAGAAGGAATAGTGGGACTTTTGTGTTGAGTCAAACCAACTATGTTGAGAAAGTGCTCAACAAATTTAGTCATCTCAAAATCAAAGAGGCACATACACCATTTGATTCAAACATGAAGTTTGAAAAGAATGAAGGAAAAGTTGTAGAGTCCAAGAACTTTACTTAGCTAGTTAGATAGTAGTATTATAATATTTATAGTATTATCTTTGTAACTGTGGATTTTTGGTTCAAACCGGGAATTATTTGGACACTCATAGTAGTACTTATAGATTTTCTAAGTTTGACCTATAGTTTAAGAATATTAATTTTAACCTAAGGTTTGATTAATATGACTGATATTAAGGATAATATTTACTATACTATAAGGTTTAGATAAGAACCAATAGGATTTTAAGCACATGTTATGAATGGGTGATTAAGGATTAAGTATTTTGAGGATTAAATTTAATAAGGGGTAAAGTTTGAATGTTATAAGGTCAGTCAGTAGCTTTGAATACGTTGAGGGCTTAGTCAAGGCTGTTTACTCCATTCAAATTTAGCTAAAAATGTGTAATTTCGTGTTTAAATAATCAGCATGCGCCGATTTATCGCAGCTATAGGGGGCGATATATCATAGTACGTAGATACGGAAAACATGAGACGATGCACGACAGCCTCAGGCATACTGGCCCAGGCGATATATCGCCTCCTTCAGTATATTTTGAAACATTTTGAATTCGTTTTCCATTCAGCCATTCAACCTCTTGATAAGTCCAGCATCTTTTTGAACGAGTCTTCAGCCTCTGCTGAACAATAATTCAAATTATTTTCACCTAAAAAGCTATTATTTTTATTCAAGTAAAATTAAGATCCTTTCATTCCTAAACTCTATAAATAGGACCTAGTACCCAGCCATTATTCATCTTTTGCTCTAAGTTCAAAGGCTGCAAGTGCTAAGTGAGTGTGAGAGTGTAAACACCTGGGTTGGGATATCATAAGCTTGATCATCATAAGCTTATCAAACACTTTGGGAAGTAAGGTTTTATAGTATTTTGGTTTGAGGTGTAGATTGGTCTTACAAGTCTTCAAGGTAACCCAAAACTCTAGTTCATTTCTGCACTTGTTCTTTTAAGTTCTCATAGTCTTCTACTCAGCCTCTAACCTTAGTCTTTATTTTGGTTAGGAAATCTAAGTTCTTGAGCAAAAAGGTTTTGGTAAGTATTTTTCTCAAGGTTTAGTCCTTCCATTCCTTTCATTTCTTTTTCTTCATATCTACTCACCCTGTTATATATGGTTTTAGGAGTGTTCCAAAAGACCCAACTCTGTCCTCATATCCCGGTAACTTTGGTAAGGAAAATAGGATAGAATCTATATGTTATATGCTTATGTTATCTTATGTTTTATGCTATGAAATATGTTATAAAATATGTTATGAAATATGTATGTTTGTAGGCTTGGGCATATGACCCATTTGACTAACAAGCCCCAAATAGATTATGGGCATATGACCTACTTAGCTAGTAGGACCCCACTAATCTAATGGGCATATGACTTGATTAGTCTATGGGACCCCAAGTAATAATGGCCATTATAGTATGTGCATGATATAAGTGTTATGTTAAGTTTTTATGTTTCTTCTGGAAATTTATGTATATGAACTATGTGTTAGATTTTTCCTTGCTGGGCATTAGGCTCATTCCTTTTTGTTTATATGTGCAGGAAAATAGCTATAGTGGCGGTAAGATTCGTGGATGCTTGGGGAATGTGTATCGGTGGTGAATGGAGTCAAGGAGTCGAGAGTTCGATTTTCGAGGATGTAGTCTTGTTTTACCCTTTTTATGGTTTTACATGTATTTTTTCCGCACTTTCTATGTAATTCCTTTTCACTTTAAATTATGTTTTGTTTTTAAGACAATGGGATCCCATATCCTTCTTGATATTTTATGTAAGTAACTCTTATTTCTACAAGTTTTTCTAATAAAGTTATGGTATTTTGGCAAATGTAAGTTTTATTAAGGATTTGTATGTATAGTTTCGTTAATCGTCCAAAAGTCTAGAGTAGTGGGTCATTACAAGAGTGGTGGCTCAATTGGAATATGCAAGTCCAATAGGAAGCCTAATGTACGCCTCTCATTGCACAAGATCAGATATTGCATATGCAGTTGGTAAACTTAGTAGGATTACTAGGAATCCAAGTATCAAGCATTGGAAAGATATTGAGATTTTTTGGTTATCTTAAGGGTACCAAAGATTATAGTCTTCACTATACAAACTTTCCAAAGATACGTGAAGGATATTCAGATGCTAATTGGATATCGGGAGTTGGAGATAATCTCTCCACCACCGGTTGGGTGTTTACTCTTGGAGGAGGTGCAATCTCATAGAGCTCCAAGAAGCAAACGTGTATATCACACTCAACCATTGAAGCAGATTTTATAGCTTTAGCGGAAACCAGCAAAGAGGTCGAGTGGCTTAGGATTCTCATGATAGATATTCCTTTAACTGCGGATATGGTATCAACAATTTCAATACATTGTGATAGACAATCCGCACTTGCTAGAGCATATAAAAGTGTATATAATGAAAAGTCTAGACACATTAGTGAAAGACATGAATATGTGAGACAATTGATTCAAGGTGGAATCATATCGATCTCATATGTTAAGACAAGTGAGAACTTAGCAGATCCACTTACAAAACATCTTATGAGAAGGTTAGTAAGTTCTACTTCAAAAGGGGTGGAATTAAAACTCCTAGAATAATAGATTCACCAATGATGGAAACCTGACTCTCAACTTGTAAAAAGTAAGGGAAAAAGTTCAATGGGTAAGAACAAGTCATTGATAAGTGAATAGTTTCAACACTAAAATTTATGATAAGTTCGGTTAGTGTTGGTTGCTAATGAGTTAGGGTTAAGCCTAGGGCTTTTAATGAAGTTCAGTTGAGTGTAACAAGCATCTATAAAGGTAGCAAAGATGTTGTAAGAACTTCACCTATGTGGACTTAGAGGTGGTGCCACCTCTCATGGGAGTTGGAGTTTCTCCCCGGAAAGTTCATAAAGAGATGAGCACATGGCCATGATAGTGCTAAGCGAGAAAGTGGGAAAAACAAAACATGTGGTAGAGGTGTGTGAGGTATCACTGGTTTTATTATATGAAATACTTGGTTCAAGTTGTAAGAAACTAATGATTTCAATAAGACTTTGTGGTATTTTCACTAAGGTAAAATTCAAACCAAAAGGCACTTTATTTTATGCACCAAAACTGTTTTAAGCTAGAGAATAAGGCTTGTATTTAACCAAGTGGATTATTGTTATAATTGGTTAAATACAAAAGATAAGTGTTAAAATACAAGCAAGGTATAAATACTTAGTAAATTTCATATAGTGAAGATGTGAAATTTGAGTTTCAATTGTAGGTACTTTTAAAATGCAATTTAGGATCCAAAGTGACGCACGAAAGTATGTAAGGGTTCCCAGAAAGTTTGGTAGCATTTAGAGAATTTTTAGGACTTTTGGAAGTGTCCAAAAACAGAGAGGGTAGCGATGTATCGCCACCCAAGTGGCATAGCATCGCCTGATGCTTAGGGTTTCAAGAAACCCTAACAGGTGATGCATCACCTGCATGCAGGCGACGCGTTGCCTACTGTAGTACATGTGATAAATTCATTTTAGTGTTGTTTTAGAATGTGATTTTGTGGTAATCTTGAGTCTTTACGTGTGTTTAGTGCAAGATTATGCTTTTGTTTGTCTTTGTTGTAGGTTGGTGCGTAGAATCATGAGAAAAATGTAAAAAGAAGAGAAAATGGTGGAAAATGAAGCTCTTGGTGGTTTTTCAACTCAAAATGGTGCTAAGGACAAGTAAAAGTTAGTTTGTGATAAAGAAACAAGGTTGAAAGACTTAAATTGAGATATAATGGAATTAGAGCCGCGACTTGAGCTTATAAGTCGCGACTCTAGGCAAGTCAAAAACACAAGGCTACTGAAGGAAATCAGTGTCGCGACTTGCCCTTATGAGTCGCAGCGCTAGGAAAGTCAGAGGCTAAAGCAAGGGGCAAATAAGACACGGGTCACGACTTGAGATGCTTGAGTCGCGGTGCCTAAAGAAATAAGCAGATTCGGAGGGCCTTTCAAAAATAACACTGGCCGCGACCTAGAGAAGGCCAAGTCGCAGCCCGCCTATGAAAAACTACAGATTTGCGATTTTTTACTATAAATTCAAACTTAGGGTTTAATTAGGTCATTAGGTCAGATTTTAATTATGTTTTTAGAGACTAATTTTGGTTCTTAGAAAAGTTTTTCTGCACTTTTATATTTTTTCTTTCTTCTTCAAGTTTTTTAATCTTATGTTTTTTAATTATTATTTTGTTGATTTAGTCATGTCTGATATGAACTAAACATTTTTATCTAGGGTTTAATGTAGTCACTTGGATTTCTATCTAATTTAATTATGATGTTCTATTGATTTTTCTTCTCTATTCTAATCTATATAATGTGTGCTTAATGCTAGTAAATACCTGATCAATATTTACTTGATTTATGATTTTGATTCAAAATTCGAAATATGAGAATTGAATATTCTATTGTTATATAGACATCGGTTACATATTGGATGAAAGTACATGTATGGCTTGTGTAGTAATTAGGTTTACATGCTTAATGTCTGCTATATGTTTAAGTTTATCACAAAAATGTATAAAACCTGCATATAGGATGAGATCTTATATCTAGAAAAAGAATAGGAATTGATGTATGTTATCCTACTATTATAATAGAAAGAAAGAAATTTTGAACTGATTAATGAAATTAGCGTAATGAAAAGTTGATGAAATTAACACCCTAGGTCTTTTTAATAGTGATTTTCATCTTTTAATTAGTTATTTTTGTTCATAGTTATTTACAATTTTAAAATTAAATTCATTCATCTAGACTTTGCTTGCCAAATAGAAATTAAAGAACAATTATTGGTAATTGGGAAATATTCTTTGTGGGAACGATACTCTATTCTATCATCTTTATTACTCGAATTGATTGTGTACACTTGCGTACATATTTTCACAATCAAGTTTTGGGCGCCGTTGCCGGGGACTTGTTCTTTGTTTAAATTTGGTTTCTATATTTTACACTTATTTAGATTGAGGTTGTTGTTTGTTTCAGGAATTATTGGTATATGTGGGGAAGTAGACAAAAGGCACTCATACCGACAGATCTTAAAATTGAGAGAACGTGCATAGAAAATGGCAAGATAAAAAAAAGGTTAGATTTCACCATGGCTGAGAATGCAAATAATGGTGTGAATAACAATGCAAATATGGGTAATGCAACCGAAGCCGATCCGCCATTGAGAAGCTATGTAGTCCCTACTGTGACGGGGATACATTCAAGCATTCGTCCTCCTACTGTTGAGGCAAATAATTTTGAGATAAAACCCTCAATTATTCAGATGGTACTGAATTGTGTAGAATTTGGGGGGTTACCAAATGAGGATCCAAATCTCCATATCACAAACATTTTAGAGCTACCTGCAACATTCAAAATGAACGGGGTGAGTAATGATGTTGTAAGATTAAGATTATTCCCATTTTCACTAAGAGACAGAGCTAAGAGTTGGTTGAATTCATTACAAGCCAACTCTATAGTTACTTGGGAAAACTTGGCTCAGAAATTCCTTGGTAAATATATTCCTCCTGCGAAGTCAGCCAAAAGAAGAGGAGAGATTAATAACTTCCATTAGCTGGATGGGGAGTCTTTATATGATGCATGGGAACGTTTTAAAAAGTTGCAAAGGAAATGCCCACATCATGGAATAGAAAAGTGGCTTCTGGTTCATACATTTTACAATGGTTTGGGGGGAAATACAAGGACAATTATAGATGCAGCATCGAGAGGAGCGTTTATGAGAAAAGGCGCTAATGAAGCATATGAATTATTGGAAGAGATGACCATGAATAACTTTAATTGGCCTACTAAGCGTGAGAATAAGAAAGTAGCAGGAGTCTTAGAGGTTGATTCAATTGCTTTATTGACCGCTTAAGTGGCATCTCTAACCAAGCAATTATAGCAGAATAACCTCGTCGCACAAGCAATGCAAGTACAAAATGTTGTGAGTTGTGAGATTTGTGGGGGACTACATTCGTATGAACAATGCTCGAGCACAGCTAGTTGCTCAACAAACGTAAATAATATGCATTTGGAATAGGCATAGGTTATTGGTAACTTTTCAAGACCTGCACCCAACACCTACTCCAATTCATATACTGTTGCATGGAAAAATCACCCTAATCTATCTTGGAAAAATGATCAAGGGTTACAACCACAGTATCCACAGTACCCACCTCAACAACCCCCTCATCAACCGACTTATGGACTACATTCTAGACCTTATTATGATCCAAACCCACACCCATCTCATCCACCACCACATCCTCCAATGAATACACCAACAACACTGTTGGGGTTTTATGCCCTAATTAAAACTCAAATTCTTTGTAATCTCATTTTATTATCAATAAAAGAATAGAAATCATTTTTTGACTTGGTCAATCACTTTGCTCACATGTTTTATTTTAATGATTATTTGTTTAATATAAACTTCTATTAAATCCCGAGCATATAGCTAATCTTATTTATAGTGACGTAATCACAGTGGAATATAAATATGATTATATGTTCAAAATAAGTTAGTCCTAAGATTAGTCAGTGCACCGGATTTACACTGACTTTACAATCTACGATATGATCTACTTACACATTACAGTGTTATGTTCTTTCCAGAACATTAGCAAAGTAGATAAGATCGGATGTATTTGTTACATCGGACAGGACCGATATTGACAGTTGATAAGATAAGTAAACATACCGTTATTATCTATTCTAGTCATATCATATAGTTGATCATAGGTCAATTCAATCTCAATTCTGAGTGGTTAGTATTCTAACTGATTGTATTATTTGAGTTCTTTGACTTGTTCGTTACCAGCTTACCCTACGGACTAGCCCATACTTACATCTTGGGAACTCGGTAGTATAATTGAGTGGGAGTGTTAATCCTAGATATGAACATCTATAGCTTCTGATGAAGAAGTGAAACGATGGTTTCCTTTTAGTTTGGTTCAAGGTGTTAAATGATAGAGATCTCATTTCAGTAATTAAATTAGTTTACTGAAATATCATTTACAAAGAACTAAGTGTTTTAAGGATAAAATACAATGAGGGGTAAAACGGTATTTTAGTCCTATCTCATTGTAGACCGTCTATAGAGGATTGATTGACAATTATGGTTGTAACAATAGATAATTAATAGTGTATCTATATTTGTTATAGAGCGTTCTATGAATTCAAGAGTGCAATTCCAAGTCTATAGTGGAGTCACGATGAATTAATAAGTTAGTACATTTATTTGTTAGATTTATGATAACTTATTGGAGCTTGATTTCATAGGCCCATGGTCCCCATTGTACCTTGGATAAAATCATCTAGATAGTCTCAATTAATTGATTTAATCATCAATTAGAATTATCAAAGTTGACCAGGTCAATTTTGGATAGTTTCACAGAGTTGTGTAATTTTGAGAAGAAAAGAAAAATTATGGCAGATTTATTAATTAAGATAAATTGGTATCTAAATTAATAAATAAGTTTAAATCAAGGTTCAAATTATAAATAATTAATTTGATAAAGGATTTAAATAATTATTTAATTAATTAAATCAATAGAAAATAATACAGGCCTTGATTTTAAGTCTAATGGGCTTATAATCAAATGGGAAATTTCACGGGCCTATAGCCCATGATAATTTCGACCTAGGGCTTCAAAATGGCTGTTATTTTATTGATTTTTTAATTAAATTAAATGGCCTAATTGAGTCTATAAAAGGAGTGCTTAGAGAGAAGTCAAAACAGAAGTTTGATAAGTCACAAGTTAGAGTTTCTGATAGTTTTAGATTATCTCTTGACACAAGTCCTTTTCTAAGCCTCTTTGTTATTTTCTCTTCTTCTCTCTATATCTATCTCATGTGTTGAGAATTTCCCACACTAGTCTAGGTGGTTCTAAGGATACATTGGAAGATTGTGAAGAAAATAGAAGATCGGTTTAGTTTCTTGATAATACTCTACGACAGAGAGGATACAAGAGTTAGAGAAACTGAAGGAAGGACTCTTTAATTCTGTTGCGTATACTGTAAGTATTCTATTCTTTGTTTCTCTTTGAATTCAATTTTAGAAACATGTTTTAGGTTATCTCGTATTAATTTGTTTAATATTAAATATACATGAAAATAAATAAAGATCCTGTATAAGCTTTTTCCAACAAACACAACCTAAAGTACAGCCCGACATACTGAACCCGTTCATGACTAAAACCAGGGCATCTATCAGGAATTTGGAGACACAAATAGGTCAATTGGCTAAATTGTTTTCTAGTAGACAGCAAGGGAATTTGCCTAGTTCCACAAAAGGTAAATCCTAAAGAGCAGTGTAATGCAATATCCTTGAGGAATGGGACTAAGTATGATGGACCTACAGTGGATGACAAAGGGAAGAAGACAGAGGATCAACATGTTACTAGTCCAATACAAGAGGAGGTTAATGAAGACCCTCCAAAGACAGAGAAGCCAAAATACACCGAGGCAACACCAAGGATTCCATATCCTCAACGGTTTCGAAAGGCTAATCTTGACAAAAAATTGTCTAAATTTTTGGATATCTATCAAAAAATACACATTAATATCCCGTTTGCTGAGGCACTTGAAAAAATGCCAAGTTATGTGAAGTTTATGAAAGAAATTTTGTCGAGGAAAAGGAAGCTAGAGGATTATGAGACAGTGGCATTTACTGACGAGTGAAACACGATACTTCAGAAGAAACTACCTCCAAAGCTTAAAGATCCTAGTAGTTTCAATATCCCATGTTCTATAGGGGGTTCAGTAGAAAGAAAGGCTTTATGTGATTTAGGGGCCAGTGTGAATCTAATGCCTCTATCAATCTTTCAGAGGTTGAATTTGGGAGAAGCCCGGCCAACTACTGTGTCTTTGCAGATGGCAGATAGATAAATTAATCATCCTCGTGGAGTGATTGAGGACGTATTGGTGAAAGTGGGTAAATTCATTTTTCCTGCGGACTTTATTATTCTAGATATGGAGGAAGATGAAAATATTTCAATAATACTTGGAAGGCCATTCTTGGCTACTAGTAGGGCTTTAATCGATGTACAAAAGGGTGAGTTAAAGTTGTGAGTGCAAAAAGAGGAAGTAATATTTAATGTTTTTGCAGCAACAATAGAGTTGAAGTGGTAAACCAAGGAGAGAACGAGTTGGAAGTCTCTAAGAAAAGATCCATAGTTAAAACTGGAATGCGAAAGGGGCGTCATCGGTTAAAAAGGTTCTTTAGTGAAATGATTCGAATGTTATATGAGTGGGGGAAAGTTTCATGAATTTCTAATCACAAGAAACAATGGCCAACTCATGACACTATGGATGTGAGGGGAGGACTTGATCCAAGTTGAATATTAAAGAAGAAAAGCGTCCGGCTAAATGACGGTAACGGCAGCGCTATAGGAGGCATTCCTATACTTTATTTTCATTTTTGTTTTAATTTTTAATTATTAAACAATTTTATTTAATGTCAATTTGGATTTGTAAAGATTTGTTTAATTTTATTTTTATTTTTAGTATAAAGTCTATAAAAAATCGTGTAATTCGTGAAAAGGTTGTTTTCAAGTTTGTAAAAAAGGTCAAGTCGCGGCTTCACGCTAAGTTAGAGAACATGGAAATTTAAGGCGGAGGTGGGCCGTGACTTGAGATTATAAGTTGCGACACTAGGCCAAGTCAGAGAGCAAATGAAATTTCAAAATAGGGGCGGGCCGCGACTTGATTAGGCTGAGTCGCGGCGCCTACGAAGCAAAAATCTAGGAAAATTTAAGGTGGGCCACGACTTGCTCTGCCTGGGTCGCAGCGCGCCTGTGTCAAAAAGAGGAATGGTGGTTTAAAATCATTTTTTTCAGCTTATATCTCTCATTTCCCATTTCTTTCATTCCAAAACAATTATATTTTTTTTCAAAAGCTCTCAATTTGTTTTCTTCTCTTACTCTTTTATTTAAAATATCCAAAAGCCATATCCACTAATCCCTAATTCCATATTTATTTCTTTCTTCCTTTCTTTTACTCTAACCCTAACCTTTTCTATTGGTTGTAAGTGAAGATTGAAAGAGAAATTGAAGAGTGGGTAGTCTCCAAGATTCAAAGGCATGTAAGTCTTCCTTTTTGATGTTCTTGAAGTTTTGATTGAAGTAATTTTGTGCTAAGGGATTGAATTGGATTTTTTACTTGCATTGTTAATTTATTGAGTGTCTTTGAGTTGGTATTTTTGGGGGTTAATCTATATAGGAAAGTACTATAAATTAGAGGAAGTGCTGCCAAAATTTTGTTGTTATATTTGCTACATTGTATGATTATGGGTCCCAGAAAACAACCTAGTAGGGTTGCCTCTTCTAAAAGCACCAATCACCCTTCCACATCCCGCACCCAACCACCCCAACCTCAGCCAACCCCGCCGCCACCAACACCAATTCAAGAATTTGATCCAACTAGGTTTATTATTAAGGATGCATTTGATCATTATCAAAGGTTATCTCAATGTCCGGTAATTTCAGGAGAGGGGTATGGAATATCAAGCAGGCCCTTATCCTCGAGAAACTTATAATATCATTCGGGCTTAAATTCAACGACGTCGTTGAAAACTTTTTATGGATGATAAAATGCCCAAGGCTAATTGTTCAATGGTTTATGAGTTTTATGCAAATTTTCATGGGGCAGTTAATAAAAAGGTGTTTGTGCGAGGGGTTTTGGTAGAATGTGATATTGATAATATTGATGCCCTATATCAATTACCCATGTTGTCACAAGATGAGGATGAATATTATCAAATGGCTTATCATTGGGAAATTAATTGGGTTGAGGTGGTAGAAACATTAGGCATTCCTTGTAACGACCCGGATTTTCAAGACTCAATAATGCGGAAATATAAATGTTTTCATTTAACAAAATGTCTCAAAAACCCATAGAAAAAAAAACTTTTTAAAAAGTCGTATGGCCATACTTAACATTTAGTTACAAACATGTTTTATAAAGATTAGAGTGAGCCTAGTTTAGGAAAATTACACAACATTTCCAAAAATAAAAAGGCTTCCCAAAAGGTCGGTCCACATGTACATTTGCAAGGAAGACTCCAGCGCTCACTGCTCTGCCTTGCCCTTGCTTTTACCTACAACATGAAACAACTAGGTAAGTGAAAACGCTTAGTAAGATCAACTTTCAAACAAAGCATGTAGAGAATTAGGGTTCCGGACCCTACACAATCAATTTCAAGAACGCTAAAGCGTCCTGGCAAACTTATGGTCATGCCTGATAACCAATGATAAATTAATTCGTAACTAGGTAAAAATCCTGCACTCAGAAAAATCCCAGAACAAGCAGATATATTATATCACAACTATATCTTATCAACAATTATATCCCTGCACTCAGAAAATCCCAGAGCAAGCAGATATATTATATCACAACTACATCTTATCAACAATTATATCCCTGCACTCAGAAAATTCCAGAGCAAGCAGATATATTATATCACAACTATATCTTATCAACAATTATATCCCTGCACTCAGAAAATCCCAGAGCAAGCAGATATATTATATCACAACTATATCTTATCAACAATTATATCCCTGCACTCAGAAAATCCCAGAGCAAGCAGATATATTATATCACCAAATAATTCGAGACCAACGCTCGACAATTTCCAACAATTCATGCGTAACGCACCCTCCAACATAATTGCTAATCTGTAAAAGAGAACTGAGTCCCCACACTAAGATCTAGCCAATAAATATTATCATCAAGGGTAACTATCGTGTTACTTAGGGCATCGCTACATATTCAAGAGTGTAATCCAATTTACACGGTTTTATGGAGACTTCTATGTTAATCAGTGGTGCTGGTGAGCAGTTGCCCCTAGGGTGTTCAGCCTCACTCAATCTTGGCAACCCCTAGTGTCTCTAGGCACTCTCACTGAATGGCCAATATTCACGGCTGCTATCCGGGAATAACTTATCAGAGCACTTGCTCGGATTCTAACCGTCCAATGATTAAGTAAGCATGAGGGCCCCTAGGTCCCATTTATCTTGGCGCCCCTAGGTTTAACCATCTTATCCTCATCTCATGGCCACTCGTCGCGGTAATGAACCGGACATAAATAAAATCAAGCAGTGTGACGGGGATCAACCGTCTAGGATATGACGGACTTCTACCGTTCATATTTTCTAAATCAGCACTCACTAGACTAACGTCTCTAAGCAACTTTCTATGACAGCATATATATATATGCATGTATCCCTATACTAACATACAAGACAATAATCATTTCAAGTTGCAGCCATACAATATAAGTTGACTTACTTGGAGTCCTTAGCGCTCAGCAGATTTGCACCCTCCAATGTTCAGTCCAGTTACGCTTAGCCAATACTGTAGTTATCCATACAGTATACTCGGATTAATTATGGCACTCATAAATCATTATTATTATTTTGGGCAGTTTGGTCATTTTAATAAAAGTCATTTGTAAGGATTTAAAATCCTTATTTGGTTTTAAACCTATTAAGGAAAGTCATGCAAAATATTCGAGACTAAACCCTAAGTCTCGGGGAGACCTATCCTAAGGTCTCGATACCTAGGCTCGGGTATCACAATGGTATTTCCCCACAACCCGCTAAAAATCTTATTCTTTCAAGGTATCGCTATTAACCCGCACTTTCGACTAGTCGGTTAAAATATGTAAGATTTTAGCCGGTATTATATCCAGAAAAATACAAATAAATTCCTTAATTATTTTTAAAGAAAATAAACTCTTTAAATTTTCCTTTTAGTTTTCTTAAGGTTTTAATATCTAAAAACCGATTTAAGAAAATTGCCTAATTTGTCTTAATTAGGAAAACCGTTATAAATTTCTCATCTTGACTAATTAATTTTCCAAAAGCAATTAATCAATTTTTACTTACTAGAAAAATAATTCATTTAATTATTTTATCAAAATATAGGGTTTTAAACCCTCTTTTAATTTATTAACTATTAATAAATTAAATCTCTTATTTTTAGAAAGAATAAAAACTCTTTAATAAAAATAATTCATTTAAACTCAAAGGGGTAATTTTAGTGAAAATATGATTTCAAGACTTACCATTTTATATCTTGAAATAAACAAAATTTTACTTTTTACCTTATGTTCCAAAATCTCATTTTTATACTAAGTGTGAAAAACCTATTTTTCACATTTTTAACTACATACTTCGTTAGTTCATAACTTGAAATTTACTTACCCAATTGTTACCAAAATTTCTCAATTCCATTTTTGTTATGCCATTTAGGTCTTTGTAAAATCTTAGGTCAAAATGAGCATTTTTGATTGGTGAAATCATTTTCCAACAATGAGGTAAAAATGACCTTATTTTCAAGTCCTTATTTTTTCCAAACTTTGACAGTTAATAACTTTCAAACCGTTCAATATTTTCTTACCAAATTTTACAGTGGAATAATAGGTTATGCGAGAAATATGTACACAAAATTTTAGAAAAAACTGGGTTCATTTGCCCTATACAGTGGCTGTCCAAACTTGGTTCCGAAAATAAGAATACGAAAAAACTGTTTTTTACCTAAACTTTGAAATAGCATAACTTACTCATTTCTAAACATTTTTTTGTGTTTCAAAAGCTCAATTTTATGTACTCAATCTCAACAACATCACAGTACAATTTAATTTTACAAAACCAATATACAGTGGCTGCTTGACCCCTTGGAAGTCACAGCTCAAAACATGTTTTGTTTTAGGGTATCCTACAAAACCCTTGGGGGTTTTGGTTCCCATTTTCAAAAATCAATACACATGCATCATAAAAATTATTAAACAACTACCATAACCTTATTACATCACCAACAAGAAACTTTAAGCATTAGATATACAAAATAATGCTTAAAACTAAAAACCCTACAACAAAATCATCAAAAGTAAACTTTTTTACCTCTTTGGTGTTTTTGCTTAAGGTTTGGACCTTCCTATAAGCTTTGACTCCTTCAAAACCTTTCAAAAACCCTAACCAACTTCCCCCAACAACATAGGTAATTAGCTATTTGAAACTCTATGATTAAAACTTGACAAAAGTCTAGATTAATGAAACTTTACCTTAGGGAAAACCCTTCCTAGACCAAGACTTAGCTTCCAAGTTTCTTTGGTGTTCTTGGGGTTGAAAATGGAGAGAACACTTGAGAGAGTCTTCAAAAATCAGATGAGAGTGAATGAGGGAGGGAGAGTGGTCGGATTTGGGGGTTAGAATGGCTCACACAACTCTTCAAAATATCACAAAACACTTGAGTGCTTTTCTACCCACTTGCCCACTTGACTTCTTACACCTTTTTCACTCTCATTAAGTTTTAATCACCAAACTTACTATTAATTAATTAAATTAAATGTCTCTCATATTTAATTTAATTAACCACAAAATAAAATTTAACCTAAGGTCCATTCATGGAATAAAATTCCCCATTTCGGCAAAATTAGGCATTTACCACAAAATGCCTTAAAATTTCCATTTTCTTTTAGGTTTATTATTTTTGAACAAACTTTAACTTTTATGAATGTATTTTATGCCCAAAATATAATTGCCATGATTTTTCATTTTATTTTCCGAGATTTTTACCCGATCAAGGTTTTTGTGTCGGTCCAGGACCGAAAGTCTTATCTTGACTTTTAAAATCACAAAATTCATATTTTGGCTAGCAATAACTCATGGAATACTTACAAACAAAATATAATATTATTTAAAATAATATTCTTAACCCGGGGGAAAAATCCCGACCCGAGTCGTTTAAAGGTACCCTAAAACGTAGGACGTTACATTCCTGGTGCTACTTTTGTCATGCAAAATGGAGAACCGAAGCATTTCCAAAGATATCAAATGAATTGTGTGGCCAAGGCCTGGACTCTCTTTTTGAGTGTGTGGCTTATGTCTAACACTCACTTATCTGAAGTGGGAACTGATCGGTGTCTTCTGGTATATGCTATTATGACGGGACTCTCTATCAATATTGGTCGAGTTATCCGCACAAGTATTAGGGATTTATGCCGACTAACTACCACTGCTGGTTTAGGGCACGGATCAATGATTGCTAATCTATGTGAAGTGTGGGAAGTACCTAAATATCCTAGTGATATTTATAGGAAGGCAATGGGGCCTATTTCTCGTGCTGCGGTGTATAAATTTAATGACCCATCTTTGCAGCCACCAGTACCACAACCCAGGCAAGTGAGAGTTGAAGAGGAAAGAGATGCGACTGAGGAACCCACGCCTACCAATGATCAACCAGCCAATTCAAGGGCAGCTGAGGAGGAGAGGAGAGGAGAATATCCTCAATATTTGGCACTTGAGGCTCCATCGGATCCGCACTTGGACAGATTTGATTATATCATTCGGCAAAACCAACATACTTATACTTATTTGGGAGAGCTTCATGATTATCATAGAGCTCAGGTTGACAGGCAAAATGAGTTTGTTTACCGATGATCAAATCAAGATGTGGACCGACAGTATTTTCCTTATCCACCACCTTGGCATCATTTTCCCGATTCACCACCTTTTTTAAGTGATTTGCACCAGGTAAGTTTTCTTTCTTTATTTATTTTTAAACATTGGGGTCAATGTTCAGCTTAAGTTTGGGAGAGGGGCTTATTTTTCTGTTAGTTTTGTTTAGTTTATGTTAGTGTTTGGATTTTTGTTTTAGTGTGTCTAGTATCAACATGAATGATGATTGACAACAAGTGTCAATGAGAATAAAGTGAATGTTATGAGTATAATCCAAAGAAAATGAAATATGAAAAAAAAAATATGTGTGCTTGATTGAACACTCTGTTAGTTCATTTTAGTTTAGACAACATTTGTTGAATATTTTTTCATGATATTTAAATTGATGTTTTTGATATTGATTATGCTTGCTGAAATTGGTTAGTGGAATGATGAATGGAAAGTGGAAATTATTTTCTACAATTCTGGAACTTGCTTACTTGTTATTTAAGACGAAATAGTATATCATGTATGCTTAGGAATATGATTTAGGCTATCATTTGGACCGTTTGAGCTTTTCTTGCCGACCTTAAATTAATTGATCCTTTGTTTACCCCTTTTGAGCCTAATATTGTATCTTTTTGTTCTAAGCCATTATTTAAGCCTAATACTTGAAACTTGGTTATATATCCACCCCTAATATACTATGAGCATATGATTGACAAAAAGAGTTATGGGGATTGATGTGTAGTGGGGTTTAGTTGTGAATTTAGTGGGTGTAGAAAATGCAAAGTACAAAAGATTGGAGAGAGAGTATATATATTGAAAAAAAAAAGAAGTTTAATACACTCCCAATATGAATATATAGCAAAATCAAGTTTGGGGGAGTGTAGATATCTATTAAAAAAAAGATATTTTACATCTCTCTAAAGAAAAACAAGAAAGAGGATTGTGGGATTGTGGGATTGTGGGATTGTATTACTATGGAAGTAAAGTTGGTGATTTTTTGGGTCATGTGCTTATAGTAAAGTGAGCTTAAAGATTACTTTTTCATCTACCTTTACCTAAGCCATCATTACAATTGTTGACGCGGTTCTTCGCCAACAGGTAATTAAGAGAAGAAGAGAAAGGGATTAGTGCTAATAATGAACCGAAACAGATATATGATCTTAGGAAATGGAATGGTGACTCAAGACACGGTTTTTAAGTGGTTCAAAGGTTAAAATCCTTCTACTCCACTAGTCAATATTATTGCTCTATTCTGGGTATATGATTATAGGATATTTCTTACAAGAGATAATCCAACCCTATCAACTCCCAGGGTCTCCATATTTATAGGAGAAGGCACCTGGGAGTTGGTAAGAAGGTCATCCCGTGACCTTCTTACCTATCATATCAACTCTGTGACATTCATGATTAATTCCTAAGCCTGACACATAAGTGTGGTCAAATCAATAGGTAAGGAGATAATGGGCCGCACGGCCCAACCCAGTCGTGGGTGTCTGAATACGCACGTTTCTGCTGCGTGTCCAAGAAGTCAGGGGCATATCAGACACGTACACTCTGATATATGCACGTTTACCTTGCGTGTGTTGACTTTACAAAAGAGTCATAGCTCCATATCCAGTTCGTAGTACGAGCTGGATACTTAACTCGACTTTCGGCCTCCTGAGTCCGGACTCAGGTCTTAGGCAATCTTGGCGAACCCTTGGGTTACCTTGAGCTAAGGAGGTATGACCTTATGACGGAAGCTCCGGTCTTGGGGATGTCCACGAGATAATCATGATTAGGTCGCAGCTCAGCCCACTAATCATCCCGTGGGAAAATCAGGGCGTACATCTGCCCCCCAAGCCCCTGCTCGTGGTATACCATGTCGTATAAGATCACAGTAGGGGCTTTTGGGCTTCCCCATGAACTCTTCACATTCCACCTCTTACGCAGGCGCCTGATACGTGGAACATCGTGGTTGGTGAAGGTACGTCTTACGAGAACCGCATTTAATGGCCTAGCCTATGCCCAGCCGTCGTTCCGTATTTCGAGTGGAGGGCCTCGAATCCCTCATCAAGGCCATCCAACGGCCCTCTACACATGACTCTTCACGTATATAAAAAGGGGTGGCCACCCTACGCATGGGCCACCCTTTCATTTGAAATTTCTCAGAACTTCTCTCCTTCTTCTCTCCTCATCTCAGAATATAAACCCTCTTCTCTTCAGCGCTCAAGAAGCTCAGACGTAAGGATTTCTTCAAAGCTTTGGAAGCCAATACTCCGACGAAGCTTTCACCTAGGCGATACCTTCATCCACCTCCCAGCCAAACACTGTAAGTCTCCTGACCATGTGTGTTTTGAAAATATATTTCACTATAGCCGCATGCAAGGGTTTTACTGGGTTTTGTGGATACGGAGGGTGAAAGCCTTTTTTAGGTTAGGGTATTTTTGCTGTAGGAAATCACTTAAGAGTATGGTTTATAGGATGCATTTTCTGGGGAAAATTTCTGGGTAGGAGTTTTGGAATTTTGGGTGCAAAACCAGGTAGCTTAGGGGACACGCTTCACAGGTGGTTTTGCAATTTTTGCCTACTGAAACTTTCCCCCCAAGGCAAATTCTATCATGACCCTCCTGACACACGAATTCCGAGTAATCGGGGATCTGTTGGGAGCACAGGCGCGTGTTCATTGAACCGCGTGGTCCCACTCTCCACGGGCTGGGCTTACCTCAGCTCGTGCAAATAACATTTGATTTTTCCTCAAGCTTGGGTCGCCTTTTCTGAAATATTTTCTTTTGTTCGTTAGGTGACCAGATGGCACCGAAAAGGAACGCTCCCAAGAAGACCGTCAGCAGCTCGGCCCCACAGCAGGACAAAGGAAAGGCGGTGATGCTGGACTCCCCAATACCCAACTTTGGGCCGGCAGTGGAGCAGGAGGTTGAGGTCGCCCCCGATGCCTTCTTTGAGGCGGAGAGGATCGTCTCAAAGGTCACTGACCAGGCAAAGATCAACAAAATCTTTCTTTCCCACAACATCGCCCTGGGGAGAACATCCATGGTGGCCCGACCTCCCACGGAAGGCGAGCAGAGTTGCGCGCCACTCGACGAGGTATTCTCGGCCTGGAGCGGTGAGCATTTCAAGGCGGGGGCATTCCTCCCGCTGGACCAATATTTCGCGGACTTCCTCAATTATGTGAGGTTGGCGCCATTTCAGCTCCCCCCCAACTCTTATCGGTTGCTGGCGGGGTTGAAATATCTATTTTTGAAGCATGAGTGGGAGGTCCCCACTCCAGCGGACATTTTATACTTTTTCTGCCTCAAGGCTAGCCCGGATCAGCGGGGGCAAGGCGACGGGTTTTACTACTTAAGCCGATTCCCCAATACGGCCGCGGTCATCGAGCTGCCCAGCCACCCCAACGACTTCAAGGATCAATTCTTCATGTCGACGGGGTTCAAGAATTGCGAGCTCCACTACTTTAACCGTCCTCGTAAGTGTTTTTCATCCTTAGCTCGTAAGTTAAGTGTCGTTTTAGCTCCTCCCGCACCCTTTTTTGACTTAGACTAATTCTGCAGCCATCTTCGCGAGGATAGAGAAATCTGTGACCCTCGGGGCCCAATACGAGACGCTGGCAGGCTTGCCCCCCAGCGAGAAAGATTACCGCATGCACGTAACAGACGAGACGATGATAGCCTGTAAGCTGATTTTCCCAAATCAGACTTTAAACCTCAGGAGGCCCCGAGGGCTTCCCCCAGCTCGCGACACCAGACCCATCATCGTGGAGGAGGTCGTGGGAGACAAAGATGAGGAGGACGAGGGCGACGAAGTTCCCCTCGTGAGGAATAGGAAGCGGGCCTTGGAGGTCGCCCAGAGGACGGGCGAGGAGAGGATCCAATCCGGAGCAGCCGCGGGTCCTTCTGGCCAAGGTAACTCTTACATGTTTAGGAATCTAGATAGGGCCACAGCAGATCCTCGGCTGGCTAGGTTCAATCCTAGGCAGCTCGTCCATCGTCACCAAAATGATCCGGACCTGAATACCACCCTGCTCCATTGTGTCGACCGGCTTGTGCTGGATTACCAAGATAGTCGGCCTAGGGGTACCGTAGTAGTAGATAACACCCTAGCCTTTAGGTCGATCTTATTCGAGGAGTATGGGACCAACCTTCGTACATGGCCATCACTCCGGAGGGGTGTCGTAGCTCTGGGGCTTAGGCAATGCGTAGAGGAATCTAGCCCTGATTCAGACTCGGACCCAGAACTTGCGCCAGCTCGGGAAGTAATCAACTTAGATTCTTCTTCTAGCTCGAGGGGTAGGATTCCCATAGTATTCATATACTTTTTATCTTTACCCCTTTGTTTTTGTATCTGTATGGTTGCTAACTCGTACTAACCATGTTTTTGTTTTGACAGGAGAGATGTCTCAGCCCGAGGACAGCCAGCGAGGTGCTTTCGCCGGGGCCTCGGGGCCAAAGATGAAGAAGCTCCGGACACTTAAAAAAGCTACCGGAACACCCACCAAATCTCCTGCAAAGGAGAAGAAGCAGCCCCCCGCCGCCCAGGTCGCGGGAACTAATCCTCCTGCTGCTGGGGGAGCAACATGCCTCCACCCCCTCCGCGAGCTCCGGTCATCACTCGGGACGCAGAAACGGAGCTCCGGACTTCGGCGATCGTACCCTCCGAGGTATGCATCCCAGTCAATACCCAGGATCTGGAGAAGATCCCAGAGGCCTTCCGGGGAACGGTGTATGAGTCGGCGAACTACGCCGTCAGCCACATCTACAAGTTCAATGAGAAGGAGCTTCGGGCCATCGAGACAATGAGCCCGCTGGGCGTGCTGGAGTCTTCACTGGGCATGACCCTAACAGTAAGCTGACTTTACCCTTTCATGGCTTTTTACTACTGCACTTTGCCCCCTTTTTTTTCTCTTTTTTTTTTCTAAGGAAATTGTCTTTTCACCTTCGCAGAGCGCCGTTGCCCTTCACCGGAGCATCGCCAGGACCAAAACTCAGCTCGAGGACATGAGGAGTGAGCACCAGACTACCCTGCAGGCGGCTAAGGATGCCTTGGAGGCCTCGTAGGTCGAGTTGGAAAAAACCCGCTCGAAGGTCCAAGAGCTCGAGACCTCCCTCGCCACCTCGCGGACAGACCTAGATGCCGCGAAGGCTGAGGCTCAGGCCGCCCTAAAGGCCGAGCAGACCACTTCGGAAAAGTCCCTGGAAGACCTTTTCTACCATTGCTGGGCCTACAATTCGGATGCTGACTACTCCTTCATGTCAGCGAGCCTCTGGGAGCGCTTGCTGGTGAAGTTCCAAGCTCGCCTTGATAAAGAGGCGCCCTCGGAGACCGGGGATGGTTCTGGCGCAGCTGAGCAAGGCGAAACGGCGACCTCCAAGGGGCCACCTGGTGGAGCTTAGGGCATTTATTTTCTTGTGCCCTTTAATATTTTTAAATACATTTTATGTAACCTTTGCATGAGGTGCTTTCGCCTCGAGACAATTTGATTTAACGCTTTCAATCGATCCTCTCTTTTTTTTTTTTTTACGCGCTTTGGTTACAATTTCTTGAAAAACTTAGTTCATGCTAACTTTTAACCATATCTCGAGCTCTTTAGGAAGAACAACGATCGATAGATTTAAATCAACTTCTAAGTTTTATGACCCGGTTATGACCAGGGACTTAATTTGAAAACTTAGTTCATGTTAACTTTTATCCATATCTCGAGCTCTTTAAGAAGAACAACGATCAATAGATTTAAATCAACTTCTAAGTTTTATGACCCGGTTATGACCAGGAACTTAATTTGAAAACTTAGTTCGTGTTAACATTTATCCATATCTCGAGCTCTTTAAGAAGAACAACGATCAATAGATTTAAATCAACTTCTAAGTTTTATGACCCGGTTATGACCAGGAACTTAATTTGAAAACTTAGTTCGTGTTAACTTTTATCCATATCTCGAGCTCTTTAAGAAGAACAATGATCAATAGATTTAAATCAACTTCTAAGTTTTATGACCCGGTTATGACCAGGAACTTAATTTGAAAACTTAGTTCGTGTTAACATTTATCCATATCTCGAGCTCTTTAAGAAGAACAACGATCAATAGATTTAAATCAACTTCTAAGTTTTATGACCCAGTTATGACCAGGATAGGACTTAGTTAGTGTTTAATCCTTATCAATATCTCGTGTTTTTTAAGAAAAACAACGGTCAATCGATATGAATCAACTTCTAAGTCATTAAGGAGACCTGGTTATATCCAGGCACCATATGCCCCCCAAGTAACTGGGAAAGGGTCTTTCGTGGTTACTTTAGATTATACTTGCAAACATGTACAAAAAGTTGATTCTCATTCATACATAAAAAGTGGCCTTCCAAGCCTTACAAGTGAATCATTGATAATATTTCTTTAGGTGGATGGCGTTCCAAGTCCGCGGGACCGCCCCTCCATCAAGTCGAGCTAACTTATAAGTTCCCTCCTTGATGATTTCGATGACCTGGTATGGTCCTTCCCAGTTTGGTCCTAAAACTCCATCTTTGGGATCTTTCCCGGCCAGGAAAACTCTCCTTAGGACCAAGTCGCCAACGCTAAAGGCGCGTTTTTTGACTTTGGAGTTGAAGTAGCGAGTGATTTTCTGCTGATAATGGGCGAGCTGGAGTTGCGAATCCTCTCACCTTTCGTCAACTAGATCGAGGGAATGGCATAGGAGCTCGTGGTTTAGATCTTGGTCGTAAGACTGGACTCTATGCGAAAGCACCTTAATTTCAACGGGGAGGACTGCCTCACTCCCAAAGGTTAGGGAAAAGGGAGTATGACCCGTAGGAGTCTGATGCGAGGTCCGGTATGCCCATAGGACCTTGGGGAGCTGTTCTGGCCAGACCCCCTTTGCTTCATCTAATCTCTTCTTGAGGCTCGCCTTTAGGGTCTTGTTGACAGCTTCGACCTGGCCATTCGCCTGAGGATAGGCCACGGAGGAGAAACTTTTCACAATACCGTGTCTTTCGCAAAACTCGGTGAACAGGTCGCTGTCGAACTGAGTGCCGTTATCGAAAACGATCTTCTTGGGCAGTTCGACAGATAATGCTTTTAACCACGAAGTCAAGCTCTTTCTTGGAAGTTATCATCGCCAAGGTTTCTGCCTCAGCCCACTTTGTAAAGTAGTCAACGGCCACCACGGCGTAGCGGACCCTGCCCTTTCCAGTGGGGAGGGCGCCAACCAAGTCTATCCCCCAAACGGCAAACGGCCATGGGGATGAGATCATCTTCAGCTCGACTGGAGGAGCTCGGGCAACTGCGGCGAATCGCTGGCACTTGTCGCACTTCTTCACATATGAGATCGAGTCTTTGGACAGAGTTGGCCAGTAATATCCTTGCCTTAGGACTTTTAAGGCCAAGCTTTGCCCCCCAGTCTGATCTCCGCAAAATCCTTCGTGCACTTCCTGCAGGATGGCCTTTGCCTCACCTGGAAGAACACACCGGAGGAGAGGTAGGGAGTGCCCATGTCGGTACAACACCCCATCGACTATCGTATACCTAGGAGCTTGGTACAGGACTCGCCATGCATCGTTACGTCCCTCAGGCAGCCTGCCTTCGGCGAGATATTCAAGGATGGGGGTCATCCAGGTCGGCCTGACATCAATCATCTCGACATCCGTCCTGACATCTTCTACGCTTGGTTTCTCCAAGAATTCGACTGGTACTAGCCCCAAGGTCTCCGTTTCTCCAGAGGTGGCGAGCTTGGCAAGAGCGTCCGCGTTAGCGTTCTGCTCCCGAGGTATATGTTCGATCGAGCCTCGCTCAAATGCGGACAGTTCAGATTTGACCTTCGCCAGGTAGGCGGCCATCTTGGGTCCCCGTGCTTGATACTCACCCAAAACCTGGTTTACCACGAGCTGGGAGTCACTGAAGCACTGGACGGAGTTCGCCTTCAACTCCTGGGCTATCCTCAGTCCTGCCAGCAAAGCTTCGTATTCGGCCTTGTTGTTGGAGGCTTTGAATCCGAATCTCAATGTCGAGTGGAATCTATGTCCCTCGGGGGATATCAAAATGATTCCAGCTCCGGAGCCATTCTCGTTGGATGAACCATCTACAAAGACCCTCCACGAAGCTCGGGGCAAGCTGACTTGGGGTGAGTTTTCTGCAGGATCCTCCTGGAATCCCGTGCACTCTTCCATGAAATCGGCCAGGGCCTGACCCTTTATAGCAGTTCGTGGAGTGTACAGAATCTCGAACTGACTGAGTTCGATGGCCCACTTTAACAAACGTCCCGACGCTTTGGGTTTTTGCAAAACCTGCCTTAAAGGCTGATCAGTCATGACGTGTATCGAGTGGGACTGGAAGTACGGTCTGAGCTTTCGTGAGGTCGTGATAAGGCAGAACGCCAATTTTTCCATCAACGGGTATCGGGATTCAGCCCCGAGAAGTCTCTTACTGATGTAGTAGACTGGCTTCTGAACTCGGTCCTCTTCTCGTACCAATACAGCACTAGCTGCGCCCTCAGTAACAGCCAGGTAGAGAAAAAGAGGCTCTCCTGCCTTGGGTTTGGATAGCACGGGCGGCTCAGCCAGATGTGCCTTTAGGTCGAGGAATGCGCTTTCGCATTCTACTGACCATTCAAACTTCTTGTTTCCTCGGAGCAGGTTGTAGAAGGGAAAACACTTATCGGTGGACTTGGAAATAAACCAGTTGAGGGTTGCCACTCTTCCTGTTAGGCCTTGGACATCTTTTCGTGACCTGGCCGAAGGAAGCTCGAGCAGTGATCTGATTTTGTCGGGGTTGGCCTCGATTCCTCGAGTATTGACTATGAACCCCAGGAATTTTCCTGACGCAACTCCAAAAGTGCATTTCTGTGGATTGAGCCTCATGCCATATTCCCGCAATATCTTAAAACATTCTTCTAGGTCGGAAACATGGTTATCGGCAGTCTTTGACTTGACTAGCATGGCATCAATGTACACTTCCATGTTTTTTTCGATTTGGTCCGCGAACATTCTATTTACTAGCCTTTGGTAGGTAGCTCCGGCGTTCTTCAGACCGAATGTCATGACCTTGTAACAATAGACGTTGGTCAGGGTCATGAAGCTGGTGTGCTCCTGATCCACCGGATTCATCGCGATCTGATTGTAGCCTAAGTATGCGTCCATAAAGGACATGAGCTCGTGCCCTACCGTGGCATCTACCAACTGGTCAATCTTGGGAAATGGAAAGCAATCCTTGGGGCAAGCTTTATTCAGGTTGGAGAAGTCGATGCAGGTCCGCCATTTCCCATTAGGCTTCGGGACCAGCACGGGGTTGGCAACCCATATTGGAAACTTGGCTTCACGGATAAAGCCGCATTTCTTGAGTCGGGCTACCTCTTCTTCTAGGGCTTCAGCTCGAGTTGTTCCTAAACGTCTTTGCCTCTGGGACTTGGCGGGAATGCTCTTATCCAGATGAAGTGTGTGCATGATGACTCTTACGCTGATTCCCACCATGTCCTCATGGGACCAGGCAAACACGTCCAGGTTATCTCGCAGAAACTTGGTCAGCTCCGCCTTCCTCTTGCTACAGAGGTTTTTCTCGAGCTTGACCGTCCGTGATGGATTCTACGGATCAATGTTCACCTCCTCGAGCTCCTCAATCGCCTGGAGCTCAGATCTGTCCTCGCCTATTCGGGGGTCAATATCCTCACTTAAGACGACATTTTCCCCCTCAGCGCTTTGAGGTTTTTCAATCTCAGGATCTGCTAAGGGTTCCTGAGATTCCTCTTCACCTTGAATGGCCATTGCCAGCTGCCCGGGTTTAGATTTTCCCTTCATGGAAATGCTGTAGCATTCCCTGGCAGCGAGCTGATCGCCATGGATAGTGCAAATTCCCGTCGAAGTAGGGAATTTCATCGCGAGGTGGCGAATGGACGTGACGGCCTCGAAAGCTATGAGCGTAGGTCGTCCCAAAATGGCGTTGTAGGCAGCAGAGCATTCAATGACCACGAATTCGAGGAGCTTGGAGACTGTCCGAGATCCTTCACCTAGGGTGATCACCAGCTCGATCGTCCCTATCGCTGCTGACCCTTCTCCCGAAAAACCATACAACATCATGGAGGTTGCCTTCAGCTCGGCGATAGTCAAACCCATCTTCTCTAAGGTGGATCGGAATAGGAGATTCACCGAACTCCCGTTGTCTATCAGAACCCTCCTCACTCTCCGGTTGGTGAGCTGGACTGCTACGACCAGGGGATCATTGTGAGGGAACTGGACATGGCCCGCATCTTCCTCCGTAAAAATGATTGGTTGCCTCTCCAACCGCTGCTGCTTTGGCTGACGCTGTTCCGGGACGAACTCCACTCCGTTATGAGCCTTTAGTTCGTTCACGTATCTCTTCTGGGCGCCTCTGCTCATGCCGTCCATGTGCGGACCTCCATAGATGGTGGATATCTCTCCTCCTACCACAGGAGGAGGTAAATCCTGGTCTACCCGAGATCCGGGCTGACTGGCCGGGATTTCCGGAGCAGGTCGGCTTGTTGGAACCCTATTTCGTGCATATTGAGCCAAGGGGCCGGCTCGAATGAGAGTCTCAATCTCATCCTTTAGATGTCTACAATCGTCAGTATTGTGGCCAACATCGTTATGAAAATGGCAAAACTTGGAAGCGTCTCTCTTCCCCTTGTGGTGCTTTAATTGCTCCAGCCTCTTCCAGGGGACTCGAGTAGAGTTGGCTAGGAAGATATTCTCCCTAGACTGGGTGAGCTCGGTATAAGTCACGAAGACGGGCTTAAACTTGTCTATGGACTTATTCTTCTTTTGACCACGTTGGCTGCCTTCATCGTTCCCCTTTCTTTTGCCTCCTCCGAGCTGGTTATTCTGTGTGACATTCTGGGTCACTGCCACGACCTCCGTCCCCACTCTAGTGGTCTGTTCGGGGGACTGGCTGGTTCCCGCAGCTGATGCTTCAGTCTCCTCCAAGTTAATCCATTCTTGGGCCTTGTTAAGGAATTCGTTAACCGAACTGACTCCCTTCCTTTGTATATCCTTCCAGAGATCCCCTCCAACGAGGATTCCAGTTCTCATGGCCATGAGCTTAGAGCTATCATCTGCGTCTCTGGCTCGAGCAGCGACGTTCGCAAATCGGCTCAGGTAGGCCTTCAGAGTCTCACCAAGCTGCTGCCTCACGTTAGCCAGGGAGTCGGCCTGAACACGGGCGGCCTGGGAGGCTCTGAATGCCCTTTTGAAATCTGCCGAGAAAGTCTTCCAGGAGCTGATTGATTACTTTTTACCTTGTTTGAACCACTGCTTGGCAGGCCCAGTCAGTGTGGAAGGGAAGATTAAACATCTCAGCTCGGGGCCGATGTTGTGAGCCATCATCAAGGTGTTGAACATTCCTAGATGATCCGATGGGTCTCCGTCTCCATTAAACTTTGACAGGTGCGGCATACGGAAGCCCGGTGGGTACGCCGTTGCTGCTATACTGGGGGCGAAGAGTTCCATCTTGTCCCCTGAATCGTACTCATCTTTTTCTTTTTCCTTCAGGAGCTTCCTCATCAGCTCCTCCATCTGAGTTAGGCGTTCGAGGGTTTGGTCATGGTGTCCTTGGTTATTCCGGGGCTACTCAACAGCTCCGGATCCATTGTACATATTTGGTGGGTTATTGCCCCCCCTATCTTGAGATAGGTTATTTGGGGCATTCCCTCTGTTACGTACTTCGGACAGGGCCCCCCCTGAGCGAGCGTGGCTGTCTCCTCTTGCCTACTCCCCTCTATGAGAGTTGAGGCAATCTCGAAGGTCGCCTCCTTGGGTGACTCGAGGGCTTTGCGCCGAACTCAAACGCTAGCGCAGGTCTCCCCCAGAGACATCACTCCGGCAACTGTCGGTCCAGTGGCTCCTGCTAGATAGGCTTGGAGTCCGCCTTTGGTGGGGATGATCTGGGCTTTCCCTCGGCGCCCTGCTACGCCGGGAAGGTCCAGCTGATGGCGGGTTTCTCCTACTACTCCCATAGGCTGGGATATCTCGTACAGGCCGAGGAGGAGACGGATACCTGATTGGAGAAGGAGGATGCCTAACTGGAGAGGCGATCCTGGTTCCGTCAGGTCGGATTAGATTCGGTGGGGGCCTTTCGGCCCTGCCAACCCGCTGGTCCTACGCCTGGCGATCTGGACGAGGCGCAGGACGGTTGTTGGGGACGGGCTGATGCTGTGAGCCCTCCCCGGATCTCCTTCGGGAATTTTCTCGAGCTCTCCTGGGCGCTCTCAAGGATGGTTGGGAGCTAGGAGTCGACGTTCTGACCGAACGGCTATATTGCTGTTGTTCGGCTCTAGGCATTCCTCTGAAGTCTGCCTCTCGATGGTGTGATGAAGGAGTGGAGTTGGGCGTCGGAAGTCTGTCTGAACGGCTACGCCTGGACCGATTACCCCGGCGAGACTTAGAAGCCTCGCCTTGCCTCTCTCCGACGTTAACGTCAGTTGTGAGAGGGGGTAATCGGGCTAGCACATCCTTGATCTGCTGACTATCTATTGCTAACTGGCTTCTCAGATGAGCATTCTCCATTTCCACCGCAGTGTAATAATAACATGGGTTTGGGTTAGGCGGCCGAGGTGCCGAACTTCCAGTATCATCTTGGCCCGTCGGCTGTTTTCCTGGCCGCTGCTGGACTTCAGGAACTTGTTCACCAGGGGTGGCAGTATGATGAGCCTCCTGCCCATCATGTTGCTCTGCCTCATTACCGTGCTTGGACCGAGTTGTCACCATAGTCGGATGTTTGCAACAGCACTGAATCGGACTTGCTCTCAATGAAAGCACCAAACTGTTGACGCGGTTCTTCCCCAACAGGTAATTAAGAGAAGAAGAGAAAGGGATTAGTGCTAATAATGAACTGAAACAGATATATGATCTTAGGAAATGGAATGGTGACTCAAGACACGGTTTTTAAGTGGTTCAAAGGTTAAAATCCTTCTACTCCACTAGTCAATATTATTGCTCTATTCTGGGTATATGATTACAGGATATTTCTTACAAGAGATAATCCAACCCTATCAACTCCCAGGGTCTCCATATTTATAGGAGAAGGCACCTGGGAGTTGGTAAGAAGGTCATCACGTGACCTTCTTACCTATCATATCAACTCTGTGACATTCATGATTAATTCCTAAACCTGACACATAAGTGTGGTCAAATCAATAGGTAAGGAGATAATGGGCCGCACGGCCCAACCCAGTCGTGGGTGTCTGAATACGCACGTTCCTGCTGCGTGTCCAAGAAGTCAGGGGCATATCAGACACGTACACTCTGATATATGCACGTTTACCTTGCGTGTGTTGACTTTACGAAAGGGTCATAGCTCCATATCCAGCTCGTAGTACGAGCTGGATACTTAACTCGACCTTCGGCCTCCTGAGTCCGGACTCAGGTCTTAGGAAATCTTGGCGAACCCTTGGGTTACCTCGAGCTAAGGAGGTACGACCTTATGATGGAAGCTCCGGTCTTGGGGATGTCCACGAGATAATCACGATTAGGTCGCAGCTCAGCCCGCTAATCAGCCCGTGGGAAAATCAGGGCGTACAACAGTCATATACAAGTCCTATTGATTCTTATGCATATCATGATTTATATTAGTGGATAATAGCAAGTAAAGTGAGCTTATGGAATTAAATGGTTTTTTTGGAAAGGACTTGGTTAGCATAATTGATTTCAAATACGTTTATTTAATGATAATGATTTGATAATCCAAAATATTAGTAGACCAAAGTGTGTTGATGGAGTGTTTTGATCAAAATTCTAGATTGAATAAACTGTTGAGTAGTTTCTGAGAATTATATGATTAGCATTCATGATTTTGAGGCATAATAATTGTTGTTGGTATAATTCATGTTGTGGAAATTGTCTTAGTTGTTAGAGTCTAGGTTTGTTTTGAGTCCTTTGTTCGAGGGCGAACAAAGAGTAAGTTTGGGAGAGTTTGATAACTTCATTTTAGTGTTGTTTTAGAATGTGTTTTTATGGTAATCTTGAGCCTTTATGTGTGTTTTGTGCAAGATTATGCTTTTGTTTGTCTTTGTTGTAGGTTGGTGCGTAGAACCATGATAAAAATGTAAAAAGAAGAGAAAATGGTGGAAAAACGAAGCTCTTGGTGGTTGTTCCACTCAAAATGGTGCTAAGGATGAGTAAAAGTCAGTTTATGATGAAGAAACGAGGTTGAAAGACTTAAATTGAGAAATAATGGAATTAGAGTCGCGAAGCTTATAAGTCACAACCCTAGGCAAGTCAGAAACACAAGGGTGCAGAAGGGAATTAGTGTCGGGACTTACCCTTATGAGTCGCGACGCTAGGCAAGTTAGAGGCTAAAGCAACGGGGCAAAGAAGACACGGGCCGTGACTTGAGATGCCTGAGTCACGACACCTGAAGACACAAGCAGATTCAGAGGGCCTTTCAAAATTGACATGGCTCGTGACCTAGAGAAGGCCAAGTCGCGACCCGCCTATGAAAAACTATAGATTTGCGATTTTTTTACTATAAATTCAGACTTAGGGTTTAATTAGGTCATTAGGTCGAATTTTAATTATGTTTTTAGAGACTGATTTTGATTCTTATACTATTTTTTCTGCACTTTTATATTTTTTCTTTCTTCTTCAAGTTTTTGAATCTTATGTTTCTAAATTATTATTTTGTTGATTTAGTCATGTCTGATATGAACTAAACATTTTTATCTAGGGTTTAATGTAGTCACTTGGAATTCTATCTAATTTAATTATGATGTTCTATTGATTTGTCTTCTCTATTCTAATCTATATAGTGTGTGCTTAATGCTAGTAAATACATGATCAATATTTACTTGATTTATGATTTTGATTCAAAATTCGAAAGATGAGAATTGAATATGCTATTGTTATATAGGCATCGGTTACATATTGGACGAAAGTACATGTATGGCTTGTGTATTAATTAGGTTTCCATGCTCTATATGTTTAAGTTTATCCCAGAAATGTAGAAAACCTGCATATAGAATGAGATCTTATATCTTGAAAAAGAATAGGAATTGATTTATGTCAACCTGTTGTTAGAATAGAAAGAAAGAAATTTAAAACTGATTAATGAAATTAGTAGAATGAAAAGTAGATCAAATTAACACCCTAGGTTTTTTTAATAGTGATTTTCATATTTTAATTAGTTATTTTTTTTCACAATTATTTACAATTTTAAAGTTAAATTCATTCATCTAAACTTTGTTTTCCAAATAGAAATGAAAGAACAATTATTTGCAATTGGGAAATTGTCTTTGAGGGAACGATACTCTATTTTATCATCTATATTACTTGAATCGATTGCGTGCACTTGCATACATATTTTCACGATCAACGTGAAAGTTATGTGAAATGCTCTTAATGACGTGTTTAACAAGTCTACTCCTATTAGTTAGACCTAATGACAGTGCCTAATCTATATAAGGGCCAACTTAGTGTTTTGGAAGACATGATCACTCTCTCCAATCTCTCTCTACCCTCTCTCTCTCTCTCTAGCTCCAAGAATCTCAAGTTTTTCTCCAAGAACTCACAAATAAAGTGCTTGACTTTGAGAGTTTAAGGCTTGTTAAATCTCAATCCTCATTTCCTCTTAGAAAAGGCCTCAAGCATCCATTGTGGCTAGGAAATAGAGTATTAGCACAACGTTTTGCAACGTGTATAAGCCTTGGTTTGTGTTCTTGCTATGCTCAAAGGATTTGCTTAAGGTGGTGGTTTTGTCTAGGGTTTTTTGAAGCTTCATCAAAGTTGAAGAAGACCATTGATCTACTTGGGTTTGCAAGTTCTTTCTCGATCTTTATTTAGTCTCTGTCAATCCATTTTTTGTGTAGATTCTATTTTTTGAGGTGGTGTTATATCACTCTCCCCCAACAGTTGTTGGCGTCAATCAACATTTTGAGACTTGTGTGTTTGGGTGCGTAGTGATAGCGGATGAGACAGAGGACACCTATTGTTGGTTCTTGAGGGTTTTCCTTGACTACATGGGCAACAAAAAGCTGAAAGTAGTGCTCACTGACAATGATGAAATAATTGGATTTGCTGTCAACCAACTTTTAAGTGATTGTACCCATCGACTATGTGCATGGCATTTGGGAAACAATGAAAAGAAGAACATTAAGATTCCAGAGTTCAACCAAGGCTTCTATGACTTAATATACACCTACTACACAAAGGAAGAATTTGAAGAAAAATGGGCTGATTTGTTGGCAAGGTTTGGCCTTCAAGAGAATTCATGGTGTCGTACTAAATACAACACACGAGAACAATTGTCAGAGACGTACTTGAGAGGAGAGTTCTATGGAGGCATGCGAACAACTCAAATATGTGAATCAACTGAAGAGATTTCTAAACTCTAATTATTCATTGTGAGATTTTGTCGCACAGATTGACCTAGTCATCAACACGATGCACAACAACAAAGCCTTAAATGACTACAAAAGTGTACACACCCTTCCTCATACTCCAAACGGTAAGAATAATTACTTGATACCGTATTACAAATAGGCCTTTGAAATATTCACACGAAATATTTATTACAAAGTAGAACAAGAGCTTGTACATATTCAATTTTTTATAAGGAGAATCATGAGGACCGCTATCTATTCTCTTTCATGAGATTCCAGTGCGGTGAATCAAGGGATAGAGTTCATTACACCAAATTCACCAATGAGTTCAATATTATATTTTAATATAATGTTTGATTGATTAAATAAGTGTTACAAAAAGTGATTATTAATCTATTAGGGGAATGTTATATTATTTTATATAATATAATGTTAGATTAAATAATGTGAAAAAATATGATTTGTCACACAAATGTGATTTGTCACACCTTGAAACATATTATTGGGAGTCACAAAAATTAGACACATGTGTGTGCCCAAATGTGACATATTTTGGAGTTACAAAATCAGTTACAAATTTGTAACTCTCAAATATTACCCAATAATGTGTATATTATATGTTACACATTTGAGATTGGATTTCACATAGTTATGATTAAATATGGCTGCTGGAGACATGTTTTTAACTCCCAATAGGTGTTTGGAGGTTACAAAATCATGTGGGAAAGGATTTGGGACGTTTTGGAAAAATGATTTTTTTTGTGATGAAAATGGCCTATGGGCGCGGCCAGTGGCTTTCAGTGGCCGCGGCCTGGGGGATAGAAGCCAGTGGCTGCGGCCAGTGAGGCTGACCGCCTATATGATTTTTAAGTTTTTTCCAAATTGAACGGTTCTAACATCCCAAATAACTCCTAAATCTCCATTTTAATTCCATAAACATTCAATTTCACATTGGTAACAGCCATGGGGGTTGGTGTAATTTGAAATTCAAAGGGGTATCTCAAACTCTATAAATAGGAGTCTAATGCTCACTTGTAAGACACCATTTTCCATCCACAAAGCACTTGGCTGGAAAATACACCATAGAGGCTTGATAATTCCAGAGAGTTATTTCCTAGAGAGATCCCTTAGTGCTTAGAGAATAAGGGGAAATAAGCTTTTGGACAAATATTTTGAACCTTGTTCAAGTTGGTGATCCCCACTACTCTACACTTTGGTTGTGTGAGAGTTTGTTTTTTTCATTGATCTTTTCATTCTGTTGTTCTTCTTGTATTATTAGTGTATTGAGTTTGTAATCCTCTACTTCTATTTCTATTTACATATTCATTGATATCTTTTGTTTTAGGGTTTTAGTTGTTATAATTCTCTTCCTTCTCTTATTTCTATTTACTTGTATTTTGAGCAATTGAGTTGTAATATTTATTTAATCAATCACCTTGTTTATTGTATTTTTTACATCGAGTTGTATATTGGTTTTTCCATATTTCCATTGAGCAATAATATATATTCTCTAACAATCAAAAGCTTATTTACCTTCTCAATGGAAGGAGAAACCATGGAGATCTTATGAGGATCCAACTTTGAAAAAATGGTAAGATAAGGTAATGTTCTTCTTTGATTTTCTTAGAAGATCTAATGGTTTTCATATAGTGATAGAAATGAGAAGAAGAAAATTTATAAATGAGGTTCATTGTTTTCTAATCTCCTTTATTTTGCAAATATAGTGGTTAGATTAGAAGATAATTAAATATCTTGAGTTGTTGTTATATGTGATCAATGTGTAAATAATCTAGTAGATTATTGGGTAATATGCTAGCATGTCATAGAATTGTCTTATTTTGTGTTAATGGGAAATTATTAGAATGACAACTATATGAGTTTTATATGACATGTATAAATATATTGATTTTGTGAATCAATAGAAATGTGAAATCATACGTGTATGATATTTGTAATTCATGTTTTCATATTAAAGAACCATATTAGTATGATATTAGTCATGTATGTTGACAACTATGTGAAATTATATTAAATTATAATCATGCAAATATTTGTGAGATGATAATATGTTTTATTCTATAGTATTGTTAGTGTGTAATTTGTGAATAAAAAGAATAATTTGAGAAATTAAAATTCTAATTTAAAGTGTTGAGCATCTCAATTGTGAGATAAGAAAAGATGAACCTAAGGGGGGTTACATCTTTTGATAAGTGTCTTGCCATTGCAAGAAAAATGGATCAAAGTGGATTCAAAAATTGTAGGATGACATATTGACTCAATAGACTTATAGTCTAGAGTGTGGTCAAATGAAATATATTTGAGAATTATTTAGTGACAATAATTCTTAAATATTGAATGTCTCAATGAGGAAACATTACAAATTTTGAGAAGCAATTTTTAATTTTACACCAATGGTGAATAAAAGAGAACTTTATTCATTTTGGTTAAAGATGGTGATATGTTTAAATTAATCTCAATGAGGAGATAATTTTAAACAAAAACATAAGAAATCAAAGTGTTTAAATAAATCAAAGAGGGTTTATTTTCTTTGATTTAAAGTGTTTAAAAATTTGACATTTTCATTTTGATTTTGATGAGAAAATCAATGGATGTCAAATTGATGTTTGCAAAAGAATCTCAAAGAAACTCTTAAAAATGCACAAAAGTTGTTTAAGTGATTTTGAGATTATTTAGACCACTAAAAGTAAAAGTTTCTTTGAAAGAAGTGTGCCTTGCTTTAGCAAGTAAATAAATCAAGATAAACATTGAGGTTTTATCTTAAGAGTTTATCATGTGGCATAGAGGACTCATGATGAACTTTGAGAATCATAGGTCTAGATTTATCTTGGAAGATAAATGACTTAATAGAAATGAAGAGATTTCTATTTTAAAGTGATATTTTATTATCACTATGTGAGAAATGTGGGGGTGATGCTCCAAAGTTAATCAATTTATTTTGTTGTTAATCAATTGATTAATTTGGTCATCCTATCAAATAGATGATTTGGAATTCCACATTATAAATCACATTGGCTATATGTGTATAGAATGAACAAATCTAGACATGCTTGGTGTATAAAGTTGTTGTTTTGTAATATTTTGATTCAAGAAGGAATCAATTTAAAACTTAAATGAGAATTCTAGAAACAAAATAGGTTTCTAGAATTAATATTCAAATGTTTATCTTGGATATTAAACTATAAAATAGTGGGGGTGTTGACTATGGTTAAAATCACTATTTTAAAGAGGCAACTATTTTAATCAAACTATGGCTAGCAACAAAGTTTGAATAAAATAATGAGAGTGTCTAAGTATGCATACATGAGAAAAATGATTCAAATGGAATCATTTCTACATCTCAAGGGGTGGGACTTAGACTCCCTAAAGAGATTCACGGTTGATGGTAACCTATCTTAATACTAGTCACCAAACTAGTATTAGGCTCAATAGGTAATAACAAGTCAATCAAGTGAATAGTAGTAGTACTCAAATTTTGTCCCATCTGAGATATGAGTACTAGTGTGTTACCAAAATGAGGATTAAAACTGAAAGGCTTTTTAATAGAACTCAATCTTGAAAAGACAAGTATTTTAGGGTAACAAAATACTGTAAGAGTTCTACCTATATAGACCTAGGGTTGGTGCCGCCCCCCATGAGAATTGGGAGTCATTCTCAAGAAAAATCTATTAATGGAATGTGCACATGGCCATTAATGGTGCAAAAGCGAGACATTGAGGTCTCAAGTGAACACAGCAAAGGTGTGTGTGTTATCATCGGTTTGTTATCAAGGGATAGTGGTTTCATGTTTCGGCAACCAAAATTTCAAAAAACTTTGTGATAATTACACTAAGGTAAAATTCAAGTCGAAAGACATTTTACTTTATGCACCAATGCAAAGGTTTCTATAGAGAGTGATTATTTAATCAAGTGGGGGAATATTATATTTTAATATAATGTTTGATTGATTAAATAAGTGTTACAAAAAGTGATTATTTAATCTAGTGGGGGAATGTTATATTATTTCATATAATATAATGTTAGATTAAATAATGTGACAAAATGTGATTTGTCACAAAATTTTGATTTGTCACACCTTGTAACATATTATTGAGAGTCACAAAAATTAGACACATGTGTGTGCCCAAATGAGACATATTTTGGAGTTACAAAATCAGTTACAAATTTGTAACTCTCAAATATTACCCAATAATGTGTATATTATATGTTACACATTTGAGATTGCATTTCACAAAGCCATGATGAAATATGGCTGTTGGAGACATGTTTTTAACTCCCAATAGGTGTAATCATGTGGGAAAGGATTTGGGACGTTTTGGAAAAATGATTTTTTTGTGCTGAAAATGGCCTATGGGCGCGGCCACTGAAAAGTCCTGGCCGCGGCCAGTGAGGCTGACAGCCTATATGATTTTTAAGTTTTTTCCAAATTGAACGGTTCTAACATCCCAAATAACTCCCAAATCTCCATTTTAATTCCATAAACATTCAATTAAACATTGGTAACAGCCATGGGGGTTGGTGTAATTTGAAATTCAAAGGGGTATCTCAAACTCTATAAATAGGAGTCTAATGCTCACTTGTAAGACACCATTTTCCATCCACAAAGCACTTGGCTGGAAAATACACCATAGAGGCTTGATAATTCCAGAGATTTATTTCCTAGAGAGATCCCTTAGTGCTTAGAGAATAAGGGGAAATAAGCTTTTGGACAAATATTTTGAACCTTATTCAAGTTGGTGATCCCCACTACTCTACACTTTGGTTGTGTGAGAGTTTGTTTTTTTCATTGATCTTTTCATTCTGTTGTTCTTCTTATATTATTAGTGTATTGAGTTTGTAATCCTCCACTTCTATTTCTATTTACATATTGACCCTCCCATCTCCACCATCTTCGCCTGTGCCTTCGAGTACCCAGAAAACGAGCCACCAACTCACTGCTGCCATCACTCTAGATCCAGCCCCGTCTATCTGCGATCCAATCCAACCATTCCCCATTCCACATCAAACCTGAGCCACACAAGCCCCAACCAACTCCAGCTTCGCCTCTAACCATATGCAAGCCAAGCACTTGGGCTTTTAGTTCTGAATCCCACATCAACTTCACTATCTACCATCTATCGGCATCTCCATTTTGGATTTTGTATTATGTGAGATAAATTTTATAGTTCTTGATTTAACTATGAGTTTATATTGTTAGTGTTAGTATTATTGATATTTTAGTTTTTAATTTAATTTTTATCAATTAACTTTTTTGTAATTATTTTTTATTCTAAAATTAATTAAAATAAGTAAAATTATCACAATTTATGACTTGGACAATCCATGTTAGTCATTAACAACCAAAACAAAGGGAAGGTGTGGATTTGCTAATGAAATGGGGGATTGGGTGGTTTTGCTGTAAAAAAAAAAAAAGAACAAGGGGGTTTAAGTGTAGTAAAATGTAAAGATAAAGGGGTTTTTCTGCTAATTACTCTTCTTTATTTTCTTTCTCTCTCTTGGTGTCTCTCTATCTCTCTCGCCAAATCCAACCACCACATCACCACCACACTTTTGTCAAAGAACTTTGAAATCGACCCAAAGATTGAAGTGAATCAATCGGAGGCATCACAATACTTAGGGCATCAAAGTAGTGATGGGTGTTGTTTCAAGAAATTAATTTACATATTTCAAACATTTTTGTGCCTATATTTGTGTATTGTCTTTTGGGTTTTTTGTGATTTTTTTTATCTGGATTTTTTTTGCATTTTTCTTGTTTGATGCACCTCGATGGGATATAATAATTGATCAAACATTAGTAAAGAATACGATGCTCAATACATCTCAATATTGTGCATATTTTGGTAATTATTTGTACTCAATGCATCTCAATATGCCTCCATAGATGGTTTAATGTGTTTTTCTTGATGGTATATTAAAAAAATCCAATTTTATTTTTTTAGTCTCGATGCATCTCAATGGTTATCGATATCATCTTGATAGTTGGTGAGTTTATTAAAAGTGACATGTCTTGATGGTTCTCAATACATCAAAACATGTCTATTTAATTAAACTCACCAACTAATGAGATATGGAGTGAACTAATTCTCATTGGATTAACTTTCCTATGATTAATAAAAGATAAAATTCATACCAAACATAGGAAAAATGAAGAGTACATTTCCCATGCAAGGATAACTGTAATGCCCCAAATTTCCTAATAAGGTTTAGGACCTTGATTAGGTGGCCGGGAGGGTCATAATTGATTTATTATGTTATTAAATAATAATATGCATGTTTAGGTGTATTAAATATGCATGTGAACCCATTTCTGATTAATTGGGTGATTTTCATATTTTGGCCATTTCGGGAATATTTGGCATATATGTGATATGTGTGTAGTGCTTTATTATTATTTGGTTATGCTAGGGTTACTCAGCATGAGACGATCCTAGGAGGTAAGCTAGTGGAATAGTCACAACGAGATTGATTCTTGACTCGGAATGAGTCAAGGGGTATTTAGAGCATTACCGGGTTATTGGGTAATGGGAATCAATATTTGATGATAAATTGGGAGTTAATAAGAACAGGGGGAAATTCTGGAGGTTTTGACTATTTTTCCCCCGGGGACGTTTTCAGGACCTCGAGCATTAGGATTTGTTTGAGGCTACTTAAGCTTGAAGTAACATGTTAAGAAATAAAAAGAACGTTCAATAAGTTCTCTCTCCCTCTAAGTTCCACTTTTGTCTCCCGATCGCATTTTCGAAGGAAACTTGAGTTCTAGGACTTGGATTCAATCGAGGATCGAGGCATAGCGATCCTAGGGAAGATTAGAATCTTATTAGCTGGAGGATTTAGTTTGAAACAACTCAATCGGAGGTAATTCAAGTTTTAAGTTCTAAGTTTTTGAAGTTTTTAAGCTTGAATTGGACTTTATGTTTTGATGAGTTTTTGATTGATTTGAGACTTGGGTTTTTTTAGTTTTGGATCATGGGGATGTTTGGGAACTTTGATTTTTGAGTTTGGAGATGTTTGGATAGGTTTTTGGAAGGTTTTAAAATGGTAAAATCGGGGGAAAATTGATGGTTCGTGGTTGGGCCGCGACCCTGTTCTTGGGCGCTGCAACCCAGGCTTGATGAAGCAAGTGGAGGTTTCTGTTTGGCCTAAGGGTCGCGGCGCTTGTCAGGGGGGTCGCGACACTTGATGCCATTTTTGGCCAAAATGATGTTTTGAGCATGGGAACTCAAACCTTAGGCATCAGGATTGTTCCTACTACCCGATGTAGTGGGAATCGATGTCCCGGAAGCTAGGTCTTGGTTCCAGGATTCGTTTTAAAACTTGAACTCATTGGATCACCGTTTATGGTTGTGACTAGGTTATCACTAGAATCTTGGAATCAGGATCGTGCTTGTGGCTCGTTTATTGGTAACCTGCGCTTGGACCAAAGGTAAGAAAACTACACCCTATATATGTGACATGCGTGGTTATTATTGAGGTATGTCGAGTGTTTAAATGTGATGCATGTGATGCACGAGGAACATGTGGTTAGGGCATGACATGAATGTTAAATATGAGATTGATCAGGGCTTGAGTCTCTGTGTTTGTGCATGATCCAAATTATGCTAGCAATTGTTAAGTAAGCATGCTAAATGCCATGTATTCGGATATTTGATATATGATATATGCTTGGTAACATTGCTTACTTGTGCGTGTTACTGACCTAAGAGTCAGAAGCGACATAAGTGTCATGAATGCAGAGCTGATAAGAGATTAGATCTAATCGACATCGGCATTGAATGACTCATATGGAGCATTAATGCTAGACCGACCCTATGGTCGTTGAAAATTATAAGTGTTTGTCTAATCGACATCGACATCGAATGACTCATATGGAGCATTAATGCTGGACCGACCCTAAGTTCGATGAACATTGGCATTGAATGACTCATATGGAGCATTAATGTTGGACCAACCCTAAGTTTGATGAACATTGGCATTGAATTACTCATATGGAGCATTAATGCTGGACCGACCCTAAGTTCGATGAATATTGGCATTGAATGACTCATATGGAGCATTAATGTTGGATCGACCCTAAGTTCGATGAACATCGGCATTGAATGACTCATATGGAGTATTAATGCTGGACCGACCCTAAGGTCGATGAAAATTATAAGCGCTTGTCTAGTCTATGACTAGTTACTCAAAGCCAGGGCCAAAGGCCTAGGTGACTGTTTTGTCACATGGCTAAGGGAAACGGAATCCCACGTTAGTGACTCTATTGTCACTTGGTAGGTTTATGTTGGTGACTATTCATCAGATACCTATCTCATTTAAGCTAGTGAAATGATCACTTATTTGTAAAGCCCAGGTAACCGTATCTTCACAGGGTTAGTGGGAACAGAACCCACCTTAGTGACTTTTACAACTGTCACTCCTCTATTTTGGACTAAAAGTCCTGGATGATTATTAAGATCATCAGTTGATGTTATATACTCATCATTATCAAAACTTATTTGTATGCATGGTTAAGGCTATTATTGCTAGGCATGGACCTTATGATTTGATGACATGTTATTACTGTCCATGAGCATATTGAGTTTTCTTGCTGGGCTTCGGCTCACGGGTTCTATGTGGTATAGGTAAAGGCAAAAAAAAAGCTGGAACATCCTTGAGTTGGAGAGCTTAGGTGACGATGTGTACATATGCGGCTACTCGACCACCACGGCCGAGGGTTGAAAGAGGAACTAGAGTTAAACCCTATTTTGCCGCTTATATCGGCTGGTTGTAAATATTTTCTTGTAATAGGCCTTTAAATTATATTTTTTGGGATCCCAATGTATATAGTAAACGTTTTAGTGGAATGTTATATCTTAACCAAAAAATTTAATCCCTAAACTGCTAATCATACTTAGTTACACGATTATGGCCAAAAGACTCTGTTAGCGAGTTTAGCACTGTTTAAAATGCGCACCGTAACGGTCCCTGGAGTTTAGGGTGTTACAACTTGGTATCAGAGCGAGCCAAGGTTTATGGTTCCTGAAGACAAGCTGGGCATGTACACTTGTCATTGAAGATAGCTTCACTCAGGAAATGGTTACTATTTCTATAGTTATGTGCTTAATTGCTTAAATAGAATGTAAATGCCTTACCTGCACATTGTATTAGGGAGCATGAGATACTGATAGAGCCTGGCTCTTGACTATATGATTATATGCTTCGTGAACATATATGAATGTGATTATACGATTACTTGCTCCATGAACATATATAACTGTAATATTTGCATGTTGAAGTTGGAGGCATGCTATGAATGTTGGAAGAGCATGGATTATGATTGATGTATGAATGCCATGGGCATGTTTATAGTACTGCAAGTGGTTTGTGAATGTGGTGTGGTAAGATTGCTCCCGTGGGGAAAGCTCTTGATATGCTCATCATGATTAATGGGTCAAGTTATTGACTGCAGATTCAATCTGTAGGTATGTACCCAAGGCAGATAATGAGGCCTGGTGATGGTTATACAGATGTACCCAAGGCAGATAATGAGGCCTGGTGATGGTTATACAAAGGCTGGGAGTTACGGCCACGGTTTTATTTCTTCATATGCCCCTCGTAATTTCCAGCAAATGTTTATAGATTTGCAATTAATTGCAGAGACAGGAGGAAGAGATTAGGTGTTTGAAGCAACAGCAGAATCTGTTGGGGAACACCTCTTCCTTTGTTATGCCATGAGTGGCACCAATTTTGGCTCAGCCTAGGGTTGAGAGCAAATGGAAATTACTCTGTGGAAGATTCCAGGAGTATTATCCTCCAGTATTCGAGGGAGGCCTAGATCCATTCAGAGCTAAGCAATGGATGGGCATGATCAGTTCCATTCTCGATAGTATGGGGCTGGTAGGTAACGATAGGGTGATATGTGCTACTTATGTATTGCGGGATGATGCCCGGACGTGGTGGGAAGTGGTATCCCAGACACGAGACACAGCTATGATGGATTGAAAGAATTTAGGCAGTTGTTTAATGAAAAGTATTAATGTGATGCAGCCAAGACTGCAAAGGTGAATGAGTTTCTGAACCTGGTTCAGGGAAATACAATAGTAACCGAGTATGTTAACAGATTTGATGGGTTGGCCAAGTTCGCTTTTGACATGGTACCCACAGATGTAGCTCGAAAGGAAAGTTTTATTCAGGGATTGAATCCCAGAGTAGCTCAGGGCATTAGAGTTTCCCCATTGCATGAAATCTCTACCTACGCTCAGGTGGTAGGGAAGGCTCTTGCTGTGGAGAGCACGGGAAATCAAATTGATAATAAGAGTGTTGGGGAGCACAGAGTTCAGGAAGTGATGCCTCCATTTATTGGAGTAAGAAAGAATGAAAACTGGAAGACTTATCCAATATGTGTTCGGTGCAAGAGGCGTCATTTGAAGGAGTGCCGACGAAAGACATGTTTCTTGTGTGGAATGGTTGGGCATATCATAAGGGATTGCCCAAGTTGAGAGACAGATGAGAAAAAGGGGATAGACAGCTCGACTCCAGCTCGAGTGTTTATTCCGAGGCAGTGAGAGACTGAGACTAATTCCTCAAGGGTGGCAGGTCAGCTTTCTAGCTCTGAATTTTGTTGTATTGTGCTGACTGGTTTTGGTGCCATGTTGTTTCTTTGTTTGTTGCATATAGAGAAGCATAGTGATGCTATGCAGATTGCATGGTTATGTTATGATGGGAAAGTAATATTGTATTGGTGACTTAAGAGATGAGTTGGATTGTGATGAAAAGGACTCATCAGTGGTTTTGATAAAGCTGGTTATGACTGGCTTTGGTTTGATCTGGGATATGGATTGGTTAAATAATTATGGGGTAATGCTAAATGGTAAGGAAAGGATAGTAGCTCTTGGGCTTAAGAGTGGGAAGCCTTGTGATAGTTGGCACTGTGCATGGATTTTGTATGCTTATGACATTTGTATTGAGAGCTAAAGCTTTATTGCAGGGAGATGCATAGAACTCCTAGCTAGTGTGGTGGATACCACTTAGATTATGCCAATGGGATCAGGACAGACTGGATTAGTCTGTGGGTTTCTGGATGTACTTCCAGGGGACTTGCCAAGGTTTCCTTTATGTGAAGAGATGGAATGGTGATTGGATTAGTGCGAGGGATGGAAACAGGTTCTAGGCACTGTATTGAACGGCTTCAGCAAAGTTGTAAGACCCAAGGGATTCAGTTATGAGATAAGATGGTATTCTCCAAGGTGGAACTTAGATCTGGTTAGTACTAGTTAGAGATCAAGGAGAAGGATAAACAAAGGATTGTTTGTATTAGGTAAGAGCACTGGGAGTGCTGAGTTATGATTTGAGAGTTTAATTAATGTTGAGTGTCTTGATGAATTAGATGGACAGAGCATTCAAAGGATTATTTGAATGGGATTTTTTATCATCTTGGACGATGGAATTGTGATGTGTTTCTCTGCAGAGAATTGCCAAGGTCAAGGAACGCCTTGGTAGGGAAGAGTTTCCTTGGATGAGCAGGATATTATATGTGCCTTGGGAAAGAGTTCTAAGTCTTCTTGCATATCAGAATTAGTTAGTAGGTGGTTATGACACCTCAGTGGCAGGGAAAAAGGGTTGCTTATGCAACATGTTGGTTAAAGGATCTGACCAGAACTAGAGTAGAGTTTCTGGTGGGCCAGGTGGCCAGTCTTATGCTTGAGATTACTATCTCAGAGAGGATTAAAAAGGAAAAAAAATTAAGTGAATCACAGATAGGAAAGATTGAGTGGAAAGTCTTAGCTGGATTAGCTAAGAGTTGAATAGTGGCAGGTATTAATTTATTGAGCTATAAGGATCGAATTTGGAATTCGATGGACACTGAGATTAATTGGGAGATTCTGGATGAATCTCGTGCTACTCTTTTATTCTCTTCATTCAGGCATCATGATAGTGTACCAGAGTTTGAAAGTTTTATATTAATGGCTTGGAATGGAGAGGGATTTAATGGAATACATGGTAAAATTCTTAACTTATTAGCAGGTCAGGACAGAGCATCAAAAAATTGGTAAAGCCATTGTAGTCTTTGAATATTCTATACTAGAAATAAGGAAACATCGCGATGGGTTTCATGGTAAGGCTGCCCAGGATAGCGGGTTAGTATGAGTTGGCATTGGGTCATTATGGACCAGTATTCCAAGTGAGTTTATTTCTATCAGCAAGGACGAATAACACAGCTGATCAGTATTCAAATCTCTCTGTGAGAGAGATAGTGCGCCTTCATGAAATTCAAGGTCTGTCTTATTAGATGAAGACTCTATTGTTACATCCAGGTCATGGAAGGGTTATGGAAGGCAATAAGTAGATAGATGGAATTTAGTACAATTCATTATCCTCAGACTGATGGTAAACCAAAGAGAGAAAGAGAGTTATCTAGTAGTGGAAAGGTACCTTATGAGATGAGGTATGTTTGAGAATGTTTATCACTCGTTCATTGGAATGAGATGGGTGAGATGTTGATTTTGGATCCTGAGGTAGTTCAATGGACCATTCAGATTATTAAAGGTTAGAGCTTGGATGCTCATTTCTCAGGATAAATGAAAAAGTTTTACTGAATTGAAAAGCAGGAACATAGAGTTCCAAGTAGAAGATTGTATCTTCCTTAAAGTATCACCATGGAAAGGGGTGAGGAGTTAAGGGCAAGTTGAGCTCTAGATTATTTTGACCGTTTGAATCCTGGATAGGAATGGTCAGGTTGACTTTGGATCGACCTTATCTTTGGCAATGTTAGTTATATACAGTGTATTATGTATTTCCATGTTGAGGACATGGGTTGAAAGAAACTCATGAGTTGAGTTATGAGAATTTGAGGATTTAAGGCTAAGTTATTCTGTAAGGAATAGCCAGTCCAGATATGAGAAAGGAAGAATAAGGTTCTGAGGAACAAAGTTATACCTTGGGTTAAGGTATGTTGCAGAAACAGTGAGGTCGAGCGAACGACCTGGGGAACTGGAATCAGTTGTGCGGAATATATATTCCGGGCAGTTCAAATAAATTTCGATGACGAAATTTCTGTAAAGAGAGATTAGTTGTAATGCTCCAAATTTCCTAATAAGGTTTAGGACCTTGATTAGGAGGCCGGGAGGGCCATAATTAATTTATTATGTTATTAAATAATAATATGCATGTTTAGGTGTATTAAATATGCATGTGAACCCATTTCTGATTAATTTGGTGATTTTCATATTTTGTCCATTTCGGGCATATTTGGCATATATGTGATATGTGTGTGGTGCTTTATTATTATTTGGATATGCTAGGGTTACTTAGCGTGAGACGAACCTAGGAGGTAAGCTAGTAGAATAGTCACAACGAGATTTATTCTTGACTCGGAGTGAGTCAAGGGGTATTTAGAGCATTACCGGGTTATTGGGTAATGGGAATCAATATTTGATGATAAATTGGGAGTTAATAAGATCAGGGGGAAATTCTGGAGGTTTTGACTATTTTGCACCCGGGGGCGTTTTCGGGACCCCGAGCGTTAGGATTTGTTTGAGGCTACTTAAGCTTGAAGTAACATGTTAAGAAATAAAAAGAACGTTCAGTAAGTTCTCTCTCCCTCTAAGTTCCACTTTCGTCTCCCGATCGCATTTTCGAAGGAAACTTGAGTTCTAGGACTCGGATTCAAGTGAGGATTGAGGCATAGTGATCCTAGGGAAGATTAGAAGCTTATTAGCCGGAGGATTTAGTTGGAAACAACTCAATCGGAGGTAATTCAAGTTTTAAGTTCTAAGTTTTTGAAGTTTTTAAGCTTGAATTGGACTTTGTGTTTTGATGAGATTTTGATTGATTTGAGACTTGGGTTTTGTTGGTTTGGGATCATGGGGATGTTTGGGAACTTTGATTGTTGAGTTTGGAGATGTTTGGATAGGTTTTTGGAAGGTTTTAAAATGGTGAAATCGGAGAAAATTGCTGGTTCGTGGTTGGGCCGCGACCCTATTCTTGGGCGCCGCGGCCCAGGCTTGATGAAGCAAGTGGAGGTTTCTGTTTGGCCTGAGGGTCACGGCACTTGATGCCATTTTTGGCCAAAATGATGTTTTGAGAATGGGAACTCAAACCTTAGGCCTCGTGATCGTTCCTACTACCCGGTTTAGTGGGAATCGATGTCCCGGAGGCTATGTCTTGGTTCCGGGATTGGTTTTAAAACTTGAACTCATTGGATCACCGTTTATGGTTGCGACTAGGTTATCACTAGAGGCTTGGAATCAGGATCGTGCTTGTGGCTCATTTATTGGTAACCTGCGCTTGGACCAAAGGTAAGAAAACTGCACCCTATATATGTGACATGCGTGGTTATTATTGAGGTATGTCGAGTGTTTAAATGTGATGCATGTGATGCACGAGGAACATGTGGTTAGGGCATGCCATGAATGTTAAATATGAGATTGATCAGGGCTTGAGTCTCTGTGTTTGTGCATGATCCTAATTATGCTAGCAATTGTTAAGTAAGCATGCTAAATGCCATGTATTCGGATATTTGATATATGATATATGCCTGGTAGCATTGCTTACTTGTGCGTGTTACTAACCTAAGAGTCAGAAGCGGCATGTAACAACCCAAAATCGCTAATAAGGCTTAAGGGCCTTGATTAGTGTGCCAAGAGGGCATTAATGGAATAATTGTGGTTTAAATGAGTAATTATATGTTTAGTAATGTTTACATAATAATTGATGATATTACGTGTTAATGTGATATGAAATAAATATGTGATATATGTGAGAACCACATTATTATGTGGATAGGTTCGCAGAGCACGACTCAAGACGATTCTAGGGTCAGATAGCGGGAAAAGTCACAACGGGACTTAAGCTATGACTTTGGATAAGTCGGGGGTATTTTTAGATAGCGGGTAGCAATTTGGACTATCGGGTCATGAAAATAAATATATGGAGATATATTTTAGGTTAGGATGTCTAAGCGGGAATATTGGGGGATTTTACCATTTTGGCCTCGGGGACGGTTCCGGCACCCCGAGCCTCGAGATTAACTTAATGAGTGAGATAGACATAAGGAAGCCTTTAGAAAATACAAACCGACTAAAACTTTTACCTCAGCTCTCTCTCACTCTCAAGGAAAACAAAGGGAAGGAAAAACACATAAAACTTAAGGGGAACAAGCTGGAATTTCTGAGATTTGTGGTGAGGATTTGGAGGTTTAGCTTAGGAGTAAATCAAGAACTAAAACAGGGATTAAGGTAAGCATCTTATCTTCTTTTCTGTGGTTGAATTCTGAGTTCTAGCTGGGTTTTGGTCAAGTTTTGAAGCAAACATGGTTTTGATGTCTTAAGGCAGAAGTAAGGAGGAAACTTGGAGATTTAGCTTGGCTTTGGCTTGGTGAGGTGATTCAAGAGAAGAGGTAAGTTTCAACTCATGGTTTAGAGGTTTTAGATTGGGTTTGAATGGCTGGTTTGAATTTTTATAGCTCTTGAGTTTCAGAAATTGAAAAGAGAAGATTAGTGTGTGTTGGGTTGAGTTTTCTGTGGAATTAAGTTGTTTAAGTCATGTTAAAGGTGTTGGATTTGTTGGGTGTTGAAGTAGGGAGCTTAAGGGTGGTTGTGGCTGAGGTTTTTAACTTTGAAATGGTTTAAATTCTAGGTTCGAAGGGGAGGGTCGCGGCTCTGTTCTAGAGCGCTGCGGCCCTAGCATGCAAAGGAGCCAAGGAGGCTCGGCCAAAGGCAAGCACCGCAGCGCCCAAAGCAAGGGCCACGGCGCGTGTCCTCCTTCAGGGGCGGTGTTGGTTCTGTTTTGGGGAAGGGTCGCGGCTAGGCTTCAGGGGCCGCAGCCCTTGGTTGCACACATGAGTTTTTAAGGGTTTTAGGCACGGGAAAGTGGTCTAGTGTGCTCGGGTTTGGTTTCACCACCGTGCTTGGTGGAATTTGGAATCCCGGGAGTTAGTTTTGTAACTGGAAACCTATATTGGAGTATTAATGGAACCTTATACTTTGGTTGTGACTAGGTGATAAAGGCTTAGGCTCGGGAACGGATCGTGCTTGAGAGGCGTTGCTCGTAATCCAATAACTGCACAGACTAAAGGTAAGAAAACTGCACCTGGTTGAATATATGTGACGGGACTAAGGGCTCCCTATTGTAAATGCTTGAAAAGATGGTATTATGCCATGCAAGCCATTTAGTGAACCAACGGCCTAAGGGTGCCAAGGGTTTCACTAGCGCACAGGGCGCGGCTCGGCCACTGGTAGCCGAGGACAGCTTATTATGCACTGAGCTCGGTTTAAGCGGGCCGGAGTCAGTGGGTTAAATAGAGGGTGCGGCCTAAGTCTTCGGCCCTGAATATTATGTGATATGAGTGTTATATGTGATAGAATGTATCTTGAATCGGATTATATGCGTTGAATATATGTTGGGGATTATTTGATGGGAATACATGCATAATGAATTAATTGTCTGTTTTCATTGATTGAGTTGTTTAAAATGTTTTCTTGCTGGGCCTTGGCTCACGGGTGCTACGTGGTGCAGGTAAAGGCAAGGGCAGATTAGACCAACCTTGATTGGAGAGCTCAGCGAGCGAAATGTACATAGCCAGGTGCTCGGCCGTCACGGTTGAGGTCTGGGCAAGGACATGAAACCTGAAGACTGTCTGTTTTGCCTTAGTATGGCTAGTGAATACTCATGTATTTTTGGGAGTCTGTAAACTTATTTTAACTCTACTTTCTTATGGGATCCCGTGTTTATTACAGTTTAAATGTATGAAATGAGTCCTTTGAGACCAAAACCTTTTTAACCCTAGCTCTTACATGTTTAGTGACACGTTTTTAAAATGTTGACTTGATTAGCGAGTCTTGCACCTTTATAAGTACACAGTGTAATGGTCTTGGCTATCCAGGACGTTACACGACATAAGCGTCATGAACGCAGAGCCGATAAAAGATTAGATCTAATCGACATCGCATTGAATGACTCATATGGAGCATTAATGCTGGACCGACCTTAAGGTCGATGAAAATTATAAGCGTTTGTCTAATCGACATCGGCATTGAATGACTCATATGGAGCATTAATGCTGGACCAACCCTAAGTTCGATGAACATTGGCATTGAATGACTCGTTGGAGCATTAATGCTTGACCGACCCTAAGTTTGATGAACATTGGCATTGAATGACTCATATGGAGCATTAATGCTGGACCGATGACTTATATAGAGCATTAATGTTGGACCGACCCTAAGTTCGATGAACATCAGCATTGAATGACTCATATGGAGCATTAATGTTGAACCGACCTTAAGTTCGATGAACATCAGCATTGAATGACTCATATAGAGCATTAATGCTGGACCGACCCTAAGGTCGATGAAAATTATAAGTGTTTGTCTAGTCTATGACTAGTTACTCAGAGCCAAGGCCAAAGGCCTAGGTGACTGTTTTGTCACATGGCTGAGGGAAACAGAATCCCACGTTACTGATTCTATGGTTACTTGGTACGTTTATGTTGGTGACTATTCATCAGATACCTATCTCATTTAAGCTAGTGAAATGATCACTTATTTGTAAAGCTCAGGTGATCATATCGTCACAGGGTTAGTGGGAACGGAACCCACCTTAGTGACTTTTACAACTGTCACTCTTCTATTTTGGACTAAAAGTCCTGGATGATTATTATGATCATCAATTGATGTTATATACTCATCATTATCAGAACTTATTTGCATGCGTGGTTAAGGCTATTATTGATAGGCATGCACCTTACGATTTGATGACATGTTATTACTGTTCATGAGCATATTGAGTTTTCTTGCTGGGCTTCGGCTCACGGGTGCTATGTGGTGCAGGTAAAGGCAAAAGAAAGTTGGAACATCCTTGAGTTGGAGAGCCTAGGTGACAATGTGTACATATGTGGCTGCTCGACCACCACGACCGAGGGTTGAAAGATGAACTAGGGTTAAACCCTATTTTGCTGCGTAGATCGGCTGGTTGTAAATATTTTCTTGTAATAGGCCTTTAAATTATATTTTTTGGGATCCCAATGTATACAGTAAATATTTTAGTGAAACGTTATATCTTAACCAAAAATTTTAATCTCTAAACCGCTAATCATACTTAGTTACATGATTATGGCCAAAATACTCGGTTAGCGAGTTTAGCACTGTTTAAAATGCGCACCGTAACGGTCTCTGGAGTTTAGGGCGTTACAACGACCAATACCAAATACTAAATGTTATGTCAACACAAAGAGATCTTTATTATTATTATTATTATTATTACTATTATTATTATTAATTGAGGTGACAATTCCACAATATTCCATTCTTTAAGTTGTTTTTCTTCTCTTAAGAAAATGAAGTTCTTCATTATTGGGTTCATAAATGCACCCATGGTTGTGCTGATCAGTTTCTCAGGTCCCACATATACATAGCCATTTTCATTTGTTGCTTCTTTCACTGGAACACATAGGCCTACCGGGTTGAATAATTTTTTTAGGGGACCCTTCATACTGTTAAAAGTGTTACATCGTCCTCTTACGAGAGGACCCTAATAGGATTTATTTATTCAAAGAACATTTATTTTTGTTTTGGACGCTTGGGTGTTAGTAGTATAAAAGGCAGACAACATTAGCATTCTTTTTTTTTTCTTTTTAAAAATTAAAATAAAATGAAATGCATATATGTTTTGCTTAGCGATTATCCAATAATAGGTGTGTTTGTTGTACTAAAATATATATAGATTGTAATCCTCATGTAAATAAATTTATAACTAGGATTAAATCGAGTAATTAGATACATAGTTTATTCGTGGGGTTCAATAGTTGGGAATGTCACTCATAAATATAGAATTCATATGTCACACTCATAAATACAGATGGAAGAGTTACTAAGAAATGATAATTGCTTGAGTATTGATATGTGTACCACAAATATTACAGCAACAATTGACGTGATAATTTTACTAAATTAATCAAATTTATATCAAGTCTGACCTCCTATTTTAGAGAACATTGTCATGTCAATTGTTTTAATATTTTGGTGCATATATAATTATTGCTTGGGACAATTCAATTGAAAGGAAACCTACATACGAAATAATATTGGTTTGGCATAATTGGCCTCTGGAACAGGCAAAGCTTTTCTTAGGAAAGGAGGGTAAATATTATACATAGCTTTTGACTTGTTATATCTTTCTTTAATTTTCTTTTTTTGGGATATAAATAAATACCCCATAAGTTTTACTCAGTCTTTATGATTTATTTTTCTTTTTTTTTTTACAATAAAATCCTTGAGATTTACAGAATTTTATAACTAAAAGAACCTAATTACTACTGTCTTTGAAGCTCAAAATCTTGATTATCAATTTTTTTTTCATAAACTATCACTATTTTCAAATTGTGCCCCAAATTTTTTCATGTCATTACAAATTATTTTTAAACTATTCATGTTAGTGTTGTGGGACTTTTATTTTTTTTATCCTTTGTGCCAAGAGACGTTTGACATGGCACATTAGGCACTAATGTGGCATTGCCACATGTATAATTAAAAATAAAAATTAATTTTAAAAATAGAATAAATATAATTTTATCCTGAATTATTATCCTACTAAATCATACCCATTAAATTTTGTATTTTTAAAAATTTTCTATAAACTATTACCATTACCAAATCATTTTAAAAGATTAAAAATAAAAATAAAAATCATATTTATTCTAAAATTTATTAAATAAATTAATATACACATAACAATACCTCATCATCAGTACTCCATGTGCTATGTCAGAATAAAAACTAACAAAAGTCTTGCGCACAATTTGATAGTAATAGCTCAGTAAAAAAAATCTTATTGCTAGGACTCTTCTTAAAATGATTATTCATTCTAAAAATTATATCATTTTTCAATATATAATAAAATAAAATTTCATAATTTTTTTTATCAATTTTCTCTACTCATTAAAATATATTTTTCCATCTCTATTTTCATTTCCCCCGTCGAAAAGTAGTCTTGTAGAACTAGCTAAGTGGAAAACTACTCTCAAACAAATAATAATAATAATAATAGTTTACCCATACCATGAAATTTCTCATAACATATAGTTATAACAAGACCGCCTTAAGGTTATGTTTTGCTAGAAGGAAGAAAGTATAATGAATGTAGAATTTAAGAAGGATAAAACATATAGTGGATGGATTTATGTTGTTTGCTATTAGAAGTAAAATTGGAAGGAGGAATGAGAGAAAAATAGTGTTAAAATTACCATATTACTAAATTTTTTTTAAACATATTTATTACTTTTTAAAAATATAATTGTGATATTTAGTGTATATATATATTTTCATTCATCCAAAAAATTAAATAATTAAATTTTACAAGTTCATAGAGAGAAGGTGTTCTTCCATCTCCCTCCTCCCTATCAAATAATTCAACCTATCCTTTTTCTATCACTCTTCCTCCCCCCTACCACTCCTACCAAACATACATACAGTGCAAGTTTAAATGCATATAAGAGTGGCACTACAATCATCACCATCTAAAATAAATGCTTTTGCAGCCAAGGCATTACCCTGTACGTATATGCCCAGAAAGAAAACCAAGCTAATCCATGACATTTCACATCATTTGGTACACTGACATCTTTCCTATTACACATCATGGCCAACATATTCCATCCAACGAAATATATACAAAAGACCAACATGATCTTATTCTATTATCGATCACTTGATGATGTCATTGGTCTAATCATTTAGTAAGTACAATAGTATTAATCATATTCTAATCTAGCATTATTGTGTGGTTAAAAACAATATGGAAGTGTACTAATAAATTTAGTGGTAAAAGAGGGCTGTCCCATGGACCATTACACAGCTCAGCCACTAGGTTTCTCTAAAGAATTTTATACCTACTGATCCAAAACTCGTTGTTTCAAGTATAAATACATGACTTAATAATAATCAATAGAGACAACCCTACCTAGGCATAAATGAAAGCAATGCATGATCTACACACTCACAAGAATATTTTTTACACCTATGCAGTCATGTAAAGAATATAACATGATATAGATCACACTCAAAGGTAGAGAACAATCCTTGTCAAAAGGGGTTTCTTCTCCATTACTGGCCCCAATCATAGAGGATGATATACAAGACCACCTAATAGGTCCATGTTCAAAAAAGCAAGGGAGACAGAATCATCTCTCCATAACCTTTTTTTTCCCATAAGGGTAACCAATATACTATCTAAAAGAAGGAGACAAAGTATGATTTTAGCTCTCCTCAACTCCCCCCTACACTAAAAATTCTTGCAACTTTTTTTTCCTCAACTGTAATATTAAACACTTCAATCAGCTCTTTGTACAGCGGTTTTAAACAAAAGAATATACAACTTTTGATCCATTGCAAAGTATAGAAACCCACCTACAGAATGTGTCACAAACGACCCAAAACTCGTCCCTACAATACAGTGCCATGCTGGTCCATATACCCCATCAAATTCCTGCACAAAATAGAAGAAAACACCAAACCAAAACAATCCCCACTATTCAGTTTTCACCAAAATAACCACAGATTCTCCAATCCACAGAATCAAATCATTGTGCAAATCCAAGGTCGTTTTAACAAAGAGCAATATTAATAAGCCTTAATTAACTTTTTACCTTCTTGAGAGCAGAAGCAAGTGTTCTGGAGGTGAACTTTTCTAAGCTATCATGAGCTTTTCTTGCAAACTCCACAGCATGGATCTGCATAAATGGCGGCATATCAGCCGAAACCACTTTAACCCCATTACTCGCAAACACGTCGGCTAGCTCAACATGGGTCGCACATAAAGACCTCCTTCTCCCACTCCCGGCGTCGGTTCCGATTCCTGTTCCGGCGAAAGGTAAGGAAACCGAATGTCTTTGGTAAACCCCAAAGTTGTTCTGCTGTACCCATTCTTCTGGGTGAGCCTCTTTCTTGCTGTCCCTTTTCAACATCACTTGGCTAAATTTCTTCTTCTCCCCTTCCTTTGTTGACTTCTTCGACTGGTCTTTACAAGAATCACCACCAACTTTTTCATAGTCTTTTTCTTCGTCGTCGTCGTCATTTACCGTTTTTCTCGGTTGACCAGTTTTGGCTTTGGAAAGAGAATGCTTGGAGGAATCAACAGCGGGAGATGCGGCGGAGGAGGACACGGTCTTCGACTTGGGTTGATTAAAGTAGGTACTGTCTATAAGACTAAGAAGGACTTTATTGTTCCGCGAGGTGGGTTTCTCAGCTGTACGGACAGTTTGACCAGCGTCAAGCGATCTTGACAGACTGATGTTGTTGTTTTTAAGCAGAGAAGAAGGTTTAGAAGGTAAAATGGGATCTGGGTTATGGCGGGTTTGGTCAGCCATGGAAGATGCCTTGGAGTTCGGACCACCAGCTAAAATGCGCCGTTCGGTGGTTCGGTGAGCCATGGTGGTGTGGATGAGGAGAAGGGCAGGAGAACAAAAGAGACGAGAACTTTGTTCTTGTTTTGTTTTGTGTTTTGTTGTTGAGTATGAATGAAATGTGATATAATAATCTGATAATATTAGAGAGATGTTTGATGTGATGATCAACGGCTGTGAGGGCCCCACATCAGTGTATGTGGGGAAGAGTTGGGTCTAGATCAGAGATCTAACATGCGCCGAGAGCGGTGGACAAGGGAGTTTTGTATGGCTTTTTTGACCATTGACTGACTTGAGATTTGAATCCCAAAGCCAAAGCCAAAGCCAAAGCCAAATCCCTCCCTAGGGCAAACATTAATCATCAATCTCTTTTCATAATGCAAAAAGCAGTGATTTGATTTATCCTTGTAAGATATATCCTCCACGTTTGGAAATGGTGTGGTGCGATCTCTGATCTCATACACTTCTAACCTCAAATGATGGACTACTCAATCAACAATACTTAACCTCATCTAACTTTGAACTCAATTTGAGAAACAAGGAAACTCAAAATTTTACCCTTCATCTATCTCATGCGTCAAAATTTCAGATCACTAGTAAGATGAAAGTAGTGATTGTTTTTACTTTTCTTTTTTATTTTTTTTCCTATATGAAAGTAGTGAGCATTTTTTTTATATAAATGAAAGTAGCGAATTTTAATCTGCAGAGTAAATTATAAAAACATATGACGAATCAGTGTACATTCGATTGTAATGTAAAGTCTATTTGGATTCTATTGAAATGATATGGTGGTGCATATGCCACTTTAGCATAATTCCCGTGGGAGGAGCTACTTTGTCACTTTCCCTATTTTGAGATAAAAGTGTTCGGCTAAGGACTTCTCCAATGTGTCACTAAAATGGCATATATGCAGTAAGAGGCCCTCTAATGAAGCAGCATACATATATCAAATTTGTTGTCTTGGCTATAGTACACAGCATATATGTCGTGTACTGTAGCACACCGCATACTTTTTTTTTTTTTTTTCTTTCATTATTTTATTATATTTAATTATTATTATATATATTTATATTATTATTTATATTATTATATATATTTTAGAATTTAGTTTATTAGGTAGAAATTAAATTGTATATACCACAAATTATTTTTTTTAATTATAATTTAAATAAAACATTATTAAATATTTGTATTTTTTTAATATTACACAATAGAAACATTACAAATTTAAAAACACATTAAAAAAATAATAATATTATTGTATTATTTATATAGTATTATTGTCATGTAATTAATGAGTAGTTTTATTTAAAATATTAATTAGATATAATAATTGTGATGATTTTGATAAATTAATATAATAATAAAATTAATATTCAATTTATTTTAAAAAATAATATAATAATAAAGATTTTTTTGTTTTGTGTAGTTTTTAGTGTTGTGATTGGAGTGAAAATAGTTTTTGACACCAAATTTGATGTTGGTGTGACACCAAATAAGGTGTCAAGGTTGGAGATGCTCTAAACTATATCAAAGGCTTCCCTTTCCCAAAAAAAAAAAGAACTACATCAAAGGCTAATTGAAATTAACAAAAACAATTTGACTTAATTAGATTATTTTAACTCTTATTTAAAAAAGCGAGTGTAGTTACACAGGGAAAAAAATACACTTCTTCCAGTAAATATTTGTTTTTTTAAAATGTGTTTGATTATCTAAGTATAGACAATTTTACTTAATTAGATTATTTTAACTCTTATTTAAATAGTTTTTAATCTAAATAAAGTTTAAAAATAACTAAAATCAATCTAGGTTAAATTATACCTTTTTTAGAGAATATATATATATTTATTCAATGGTGTTGACGGTGAAATCTCGTCAACGAAATTATATCGAAAAACTCAAAGATAAGTATGAAGATATTTAAATAAGAACTTAGAATGAACTTATGGAAGGATAAACACAGATCAACAATGAAGTGAGCCTTTGTATATTGCTTAATAGCTTGAGTGTACAATGAATTTTTCAACCCCTTTTCTGGAGGGGTGATAATCTATTTATATTGGAGCTCTAATGGCTCCTCATACATTGTGGTCCCAGGGACAAGATTGTACATAGGTACATTGTCAGGGTAGTGGCACGGGTCGTGGTGGAGCAGAAGGTCATGGTGTTGGCCTAGTACATAGTCAGAGGCATGCATGTAGTGCTCCCACTCTCTGTACAAATCTGTACCTCCACTACTTGCGTGATACAGATGTCAGAGTCACGCTTCTGTTATCCACATGGTCGTATGTCCTGTACCCGTACACGTACGGGTACTTTGTACCTGATGGTTATTCTCGCATCTCCAAGGCATGTATCTGCTCAAAGCTATTCCACGCTTTACTAAGTGTAGGAAAGCTTGTGTGTTAACATGAACGATATACTCAGTCATCTATACCACTATTGGCTTGATACCAAATAGTTCTTGGGTCTCTCCTATTGCTCCTCGTATGCTCTTTCTAGAGGTCTTAGACCCCATATGGGCACGCGAGGCGCGAGACCATGGTGGTGCGAGGCACTTTGGGGGGCCGTAGGACCATGGTGGTGCAAGGCCATGGGAGCCGCGAGACCACGGTGGTGCGAGGCCATGGGAGTCGCAAGACCATGGTGGTGTGTGGCACCTTGGTGCGTGGCATATGGACGAGGCGTGGTGCACCTCACTTGGCGCGAGGCTCATGGGCGAAGCCACTGGTGCACTTGCACGAGATGGCACCTGAGCGAGGCCGCTAGGCGCGCGAGATGGCACCTGGGTGAGGCAGGGGTCGTGGATGCGTGAAGCGCAAGGCCTGTTGGAGCGCCTGCACGAGATGTCACCTAGGTAAGGCCCCTAGGCGCGCGAGACGGCACCTGGGCGAGGCAGGGGTCGCGGCTGTGTGCGGCACGAGGCCGTAGGTGCGCCTGCGCGAGATGGCACCCGTGCGAGGGCCGTAGGTGCATGGGTGGCTTCGCGAGGCGTGGTGCATATGTACGAGATGGCACCTGGGCGAGGTAGCTAGGCGCGCGAGACGACACCTAGGTGAGGCAGGGATCACGAATGTGTGAGGCGGGAGGCCGTAGGTTTGCCTGCACGAGATGGCACCCGTGCGAGGCTCGTAGGTGCGTGGGCACCTTCGCGAGGCGTGGTGCATATGTACGAGATGGCACCTGGGTGAGGTATCTAGGCGCGCGAGACGGCACCTGGGCGAGGCAGGGGCCGCGGCTGTGTGAGGCACGAGGCCGTAGGTGCGCCTGCGCGAGATGGCACTTGTGCGTGGGCAGCTTCGCGAGGTGTGGTGCATATGTACGAGATGGCACCCAGGTGAGGCCCCTAGGCGTGCGAGACGGCACCTGGGCGAGGCAGGGGCCGCGACTGTGTGAGGCGCAGGCCGTAGGTGCACCTGCGCGAGATGGCACCCATGTGAGGCCCATAGGTGTGTGGGCAGCTTCATGAGGTGTGGTGCATATGTACGAGATGGCACCCAGGCGAGGCCCCTAGGCACGCAAGATGGCACCTGGGCGAGGCAGGGGCCACGGCTGTGTGAGGCACGAGGTCGTAGGTGCGCCTGAGCAAGATGGCACTCGTGCAAGGCCCGTAGGTGCGTGGGCGACTTTGCGAGGCGTGGTGCATATGTACGAGATGGGCGTGTCTAGGATGTAGCCAATATCGTAAGGATCGAAGGTTCCATCATTTGACCCGTGGCCTCTTGGGACTGCCTCGGGTTTGCATTACGTTTTCTTTTGACTTCCACAGAGGTCATTTTGCGCAACGTGGCCTACTCTCATGTGAGCATTTAGGCCTTAGGCTCTAGGCTCGCCCGATCTCTATAACTTAGCTTGTGTTGCTCGTTGGGTCAATTCTTTCATGTTCACAAACCCTTACTCATCTCAGTGCGAGATCATGTATGTGTTTTTTTTTAATGTGGATTTTTGGTATCCACACTTGCCCCCCAGTCTATAGGGAGGCCTTTAGGCGTTCTTGTAGACTCTTCTCTTTCTTTTCATTTTTTTTATTATTATATATATATATTTTGTATTTATTATGCTCGGGATCCTTTTGAGCCCGCGTGAAGGGGTTCCCTAAGTCTCTCTTTGGTGCACCTTGATTGTATCTATAAGGATATGTTGACCCATTCGGTTCTAGTTATCCTTTTATATATATTTGCGCGCGCTTATTATTTCTTGCGAGAAGCGCCCTTCTTGTCATTAGGCATAGTAATATTTTTGCAAGCGTCTTCTTTGAGACCCTTTTTGTAAGCGTCTTTGTTGAGACCCTTTTTGGCAAGCGCCTACTTTGAGACCCTTTTTGCGAGCATCTACTTTGAGACCCTTTTTGCAAGCGTCTACTTTGAGACCCTTTTTGCAAGCGTCTACTTTGAGACCCTTTTACGATTTTTGAGGTGATCTATCCTCGGGTCGGGACTTTTATGGCTAGATGGTCCTCGTCCAACTTTAAACTTGGTCAGCGACCCCTCTAGCACGACCTCCCCTTCTATATGGAATCTTCAGACGTATCGGTAGTGGGGCGACTGGAGGAAGGTTTGCTTTCTTCAACATGAAAGTTCTTATGGCCCTCTTCCACACGTATGTACTTCTATGCTCTTTCGAAGAAATCATCTAAATTCGAAACTTCTCCTTCGAGCATGTTACCCCATAACTTGCTTCCTGGACGAACTCCGGCTGCGATAGCCATCTTGAGCTTTGCTTTGGTTAAACTTCCCACCTTTGTTTCTTCTATATTGAACCTGTGGATATAGTTCTTCGTACTTTCATTTTCGCCTTGCTTTATGTTAGCGAGGCTGGTGATCGGCATAACGTAATCACAAACCGCATGATGCTACTAAAGAAATTCACCAGAGAATTGCTGCCATGATTTGATTGTTCCTGGCCCGGTTATTGAACATGGTTATGACCATGCTTGGACTGTTTTATTAGACATGTTAACTATGATGTGTATACTTGTAATATATAATCTATGCTTATCTATTTTACTTGATGGAAAGGCTTGACTTATGAGTCCAATAGCATGTTAAGCGCTGGCCGGTGTGGTTAGGCCTATCCAGGAGTGTGGTATACACTTGACCAACCCTATGGTCGCTTATAAAATAAAGCGTCAGGTACGCTTGGCCAACTCTAAGGCTAGTTATATAGAGGATAGGGCAATGGGCCACAGGGTGATTGTAATGCCATGGAATCCCTAATATGGTTTAATGGCTGGATTAGTAGGCCTGGAGGGCCATAACTGTTTAATTATGCCATTAAATGAATATATGCATGTTTATGAGAATTATATTATAATATGATGTTAAATGCATGCATGTGGGGTCCACATTTGTTTACAGGGGTATTTTGGTAATTCAGCCCGTTGAGGGCATAATTGTGTATTTGTTTGCATGTCAATGATATATTGTGAGGCCACATTATAATGTGGATTGGTTCAGGTTATTCGGCATGAGACGATCTTTAAATATAATTTATCGGTTTGGTCATAACAGTTTTAAGCTCGGGACTCGGGGTGAGTCTCGGGGTGATTTTAATGATTAGAGCGTTACCGGGAATTATAGGGTAACAGGATATGAATTATTGGTGTTTGAGATTAGCGAGATTAGCGGGAATTGGAGAGCGTTAATTATAATTAACGGTATAGGTTGGAAAGGACAATTTTGCCCTTGGGAAGGCTTTAGAAACTTTTAATGACCCAGAGGCATTTAGGTCATTTAGTTTGGATTTATATTGACTTTGAAGGGTGTAGAAAATACAGAACAAAAACAGAGCCCTTACATCTTTCTCACCCGTGCATCATCTCCTCTTCTTACCCTTGGAGGTTTTTGGTCCCAAATTGAAGAAACAAGCTAGGGAATCAAAGCTTGGGGATTATAGACTTAGTTCAGCCATTGGGAAGGATTCAAACCAACTTGAGGTAAGGAATTGAACCTGAATTTTGAGCCATACCCTATTTTTCTTTAATTTTCAGCTTATGATTGTGTTGAGGATAGTTTGGATTAATGGAAGTTTTGATTGATGTTTAACTTGGGTTTTGATGAGGGTTTGATATAGATGATGTTTAGGGGTTGGATTAAGTGTTGGACTGGTATGAAGTTTTGGTTTCGAGGAAAGACGCAGGGGAAGAAAAGTTGTTGCTTGCTGTTTTGCGTAAAGGGTCGCGCCACGGCAATGGTGAGTCGCAGCCTGTGTTGCTTTCTGTGGGGGAAATGCCTCTGTCAGAGGGGTAAGCCGCGGCATGGCTCTAGTGACCCGCAGCCCATAAGGGCATTTTTGCCCAGAAATGAGTTTTTAGCTTGGGGATTCAAGCCTTAGGCCTCGGGATCGATCCTACTACCCAGTTTAGTAGGATTTGATGTCTCGGAGGCTAGGTTTTGGTTTGGGACCTTCTGTTATTCATTTTCATTGGTGAAACCTATATTTTGTTTATGGCCAGGTGATCGTCAAGGAATTAAAAGATTGATCGTTCTCAAGGGTCGTTCTTATATTAATTTTCACTCGAACCAGAGGTAAGAAAACAGTGTACGAATACAGTTGCACCCTGTATATGTATATGACATGCGTGATTTGTTATTGAGGCACGTTGGTTGGTAAATGTGGACATGGATTGCATATTAAATGCTAGAGAATGTTGCTTACTTGCTTGTGGCACTGACTAGTCAGGGACACTAACCTAAGAGTCAGAAATGGCATAGCATCATGAACGTCGAGCCAAATGAAGATTAGATCTAATCGATATCAGCATTGAATGGCTCTATGGCATTAATGCTGGACCGACCCTAAGGTCGATGAATTTATAAGCGCTTGGCTAGTCTAAGACTAGTTACTGAGAGCCAGGGCATAAGGCCCAGGTGACTGCTTGTCACGTGGCTAGGGAACGATGTTCCATAGTTATGACTCTAGAGTCATGAGGAAGGTTATGTTGGTGACTAATCACCATGCACCTATCCTGTTAAAGCTAGTGAAATGTTCACTTATCTGATTAGCCCTGGTGATCCTATCATCACATGGCTAAAGGGAGCTGTCCCCATATTTGTGACTTATGCGACAGTCACCTATTCGTTTGAACTGAAAGTCTTGAATAATTGTTACGATCATTGTTGATATTATATCATGTTATATTGTGTTTTCTTGCTGGGCCTTGGCTCATGGGTGCTATGTGGTGCAGGTAAAGGGAAAGAGAAGCTCACCCAACCTTGAGTGGAGAGCTTAGGTGGTGTTGTGTACATATGCGGCCGCTTGACCACCACGACCAAGAAGTTCTCAGAGGGACTAGGGGGTTTACCCTATTTTTGCCGCTTAGGTCGACGGGGATTGTAAATTTAAAACAGTAGCGACCATTTTGTACTATAAACAACTTGTAAACGGTTTGAATGGCTCATGAGCAGTTTATATCCTTAATGAAATATATCATGTGTCTTTTTGCTGGTTTTTCACCTTAACCTGATAATAACACTTAGATCACATTTTTAACCAAAGGACTCGGGTAGCAAGTCAAATTTTCCGGTTCACTGTTCACCGTAACTGTTCTGGGGTAACCAGGGTGTTACAACTTGGTATCAGAGCATGCCAAGGTTAAGGTTCCTGTAGACTGGCTGGGCATGTACACACATCACTGAAGTCAAGCTCGACTCATGGTTTGGTAACTATTTATGTGGTTATATGTATAACTGCTTAAATGTGGTATATATGCTTTACCTGTATCCATGAGACACCATGTTAAACATGTGCCCTGAAATATTATATCTTCAGCAAATGTGTGCTAATTAGTACTGAGATTGCTTGAACATGCTTATTAGTGTGGTTGTTTATGAGTTATTATGTGATACATGTTGTGTGCTAAATGCTATAAATATGTATCTGCTCATATATGTGTATGACTGTGGAATGTGATAATTGTCTGCTTGTTCTTGGACCGTGAGGCGGCAAGAGGTTTAGTTATTACTACCTGACTGGCCGTATTGATTATTGTTTCAGTAAGGTATTAGTGACAGAATGAACCCAGGGCATACAGACATGTCAGCTGGCCAAAGTGATCCAGGTCAGAATAATAACAGTCAGGGTCAAGAGAATGACCAGTCCTAGATTCCACAGCCAGCTCCTGCAAACTGGCAGCAGTTGTTTGATGAATTGCAGGCAACAGTGTTGAAACAGGGAGAGGAGCTTCGTCTCCTAAGACAGCAGCAAGTGCCTATAGTGGCCAGTGTTTCAGAGGCACCTTCTGTGTCGGTGTTAGTAACTGGGCAGCTGCCTGAGGTAGGAAACAAATGGGAACCTCCTTATGAAAGGTTCAGGAAGCAACAACCTCCTGTATTTGAGGGTAGTGCAGATCCTGCCAAGGCAGAACAATGGATGAGTATGATTACCACTATCCTTGACTTTATGAGGGTAGCTGGTAATGAGAGGGTAGCCTGTGCTACCTATATGTTTCGGGAGGATGCCCGGATTTGGTGGGAGGTGATTACCTAGACCAAGAATGTTAATGCCATGAGCTGGGAGGAGTTCCAAACCTTGTTTAATGAAAAGTATTACAATGATGCTATCAGGGCAGCTAAAGCTGAGGAATTCATTAGGCTACTTTAGGGAAGTTTATCAGTCACTGAGTATGCCTTAAAGTTTGATCGTTTGGCAAAGTTTGCCAAGGAATTGGTGCCCACTAATGGGACCAGGAGAGAGCGATTTTTGCAGGGGCTACAGCCCAGATTAGCCCGTGATGTAAGTATCACCACTGTGGCAGGGGTTACTACCTATGCACAGGTGGTTGAGAAGGCACTCACAGTTGAGAGTGTAGAGATCAAGATCTGGCGTGACAGTGCAGCCAGAAAGGATTTCAGGAGGCCAGGTCCTCCATTTGTGGGTTCTGGTAGGGGTGGAGGTCCCAGTGGTCAAAAGAGGAAGTTTCCTGACACCTTCCCAGTTCCAGGTCCTGACAGGCGGCCCCGTGGTAGTTCAATGGGTCGTCCAGGTGGTAATGAAGCCTAGAGGTCTTATCCTGAGTGCCCTAGATGCAAGAGGCATCACTTGGGAGAGTGTAGGGCAAGGGCCTGCTTCTCATGTGGAGCAGTGGGTCATCTTAAAAAGGATTTCCCTAAGGCAAGAAAAGAAGAACCCAGGAAGGCGAACAGCTCGGCCCCAGCTCGAGTGTTCGCATTGACACAAGCAGAAGCTGAGGCTTCTCCCTTAGTTGTTACAGGTCAGCTTCTTAGTGCTGGAACCCCTTATAATGTATTGATTGATTCTGGTGCTACACATTCTTTTGTTGCTAGTAGTGTTATTGATAGACTGTGTAGACCCTGTGATTTTTATGCTGTGGGGTTTGGTACTTTGTTACCCACTAGAGAGTTAGTGGTATCCAGGAGATGCGTCAGATCTTTGCCAGTGACAATAGAGGGCAGAGAGTTGTCAGTGGATCTGATAGAGTTGGTTATAACTGACTTCGATATGATATTGGGTATGGATTGGTTAGCAAAGTATGGGGCAACCATTGACTGCAGAAGGAAGATGGTCACCTTTGAGCCTGAAGGTGAGGATCCTTTTGTGTTTGTTGGTGCTGTGCATGGACCTCGCATACCATTGATTTCTGTATTGAGGGCTAGGGATTTATTGCAAGGAGGTTGCATTGGATTCTTAGCCAGTGTGGTTGATACCACTCAAGTCGTGCCAGTGAGACCAGAGGAGACTAGACTTGTGTTGTGAGTTTCTGGATGTGTTTCCAGAAAATTTTCCAGGATTGCCACCACACAGAGAGATTGAGTTCGTTATAGAATTGGCACCAGGGACGGAGCCAGTGTCTAGGGCACCATACAGAATGGCCCCAGCTGAGCTGAAAGAGTTAAAAGTACAGTTGCAAGAGCTGTTGGATTTGGGTTTTATCAGACCTAGTTTCTCACCTTGGGGTGCACCAGTTCTGTTTGTAAAGAAGAAGGATGGTTCTCTGAGGATGTGTATTGATTATAGAGAACTGAATAAGCTGACAATTAAGAACCAGTATCCTTTGCCAAGGATAGGTGATCTGTTTGATCAGTTGCAAGGTAAGACGGTATTCTCTAAGATCGACCTTCGTTCTTGTTATCATCAGTTGAGGGTTAAGGAAGGAGACATACCGAAGACCGCTTTTCGTACCAGGTATGGGCATTATGAGTTTCTAGTTATGTCATTTGGATTAACTAATGCCCCCGCTACTTTTATGGATATGATGAACAGAGTGTTCAAGGATTATCTAGACCAGTTTGTGATCGTCTTCATCGATGATATTCTGGTATATTCTCAATCTGAGTTAGAGCATGAGCAGCATCTGAGGTTGGTTCTACTGAGATTGAGGGAACACAGACTGTTTGCAAAGTTCAAGAAGTGTGAATTCTGGTTGTCTCAGGTATCCTTTCTTGGGCGCGTTTTCAGTAAGGAGGGGATTAAAGTAGATCCAACAAAGATTGAAGCAGTCAGATATTGGCCAAGGCCAAAGAATGCTTCTGAGGTTAGAAGTTTCCTTGTATTGGCAGGGTATTACAGGCATTTCGTGGAAGGATTCTCAAAGATTGCTACTTCGTTGACTGAGCTGACACGCAAGAGTCAGAAGTTTGTGTGGTCAGATAAATGCGAGAACAACTTCCAGGAACTGAAATAGAGGTTGATTACAACTCCGATTCTGAGTCTTCCGACGGATCAGGAGAAGTTTGTAATTTACTGCGATGCTTCTCATCAGGGTTTGAGCTGTGTTTTGATGCAATCAGAGAAGGTAATTGTAACGCCCTACTACCTTAGAGTCGTTACTAAGTGAGTTTAAAATTTGCAATTAACTCGTTAAGCGAGGTTTTTAGAACAAAAGTGTGATTTAAACAAAAAGACAAGGCTGTAATCTTTAAAAGTACTCTATTTCATTAAGAGTTCAAGAGTTTAACATTCGAGATCCCAGAACTCGGTTTATAAAATATTTACAACTCAAAACAAGTTTATAAGTAGTTAACCATCAAAACTAGGGTTTGTACAACCATTTCTAAAAAATATCCTCAACCAAAGCAGTCAGGCAGGCCAAACATGTACGCGCCGCCCCCACGCTCTCTGTACTCATGGCTGGTTGACTTTCTCTTTGCCCTTACCTGCAACACAGAGCACCCGTGAGCCGAAGCCCAGCAAGAAAACTCAAACAGCACATAAGATATGCATAATATACAATCATTACAGTAGATAGCTCATATCTAGTTAGACAGTCCATGAAATCTAACGCATATACGGCCATGCCGTCCCAGAGGCATTACCAAAGCCTGGGATCTCGGTCTACACCGCAAGGATATCCCATGTATCCATTGGGGTCTCACCCTAACCATGAGCACTCCATGTGCTAAGTGGTATTCCCGGCCCCACTGCCGTTCTCGGTCCTTTGCCGTTCCCGGCCCTTCGCCGTTCATTCTGCTATTACCACATTTAGCATTCTCAAATAACAATCAAATATATATAATCATTCATTTTAAGCTATACCCTAGCAATGACACAATTTAGGGCCGCGCCCTGCAACAATACTATGGGCCCAAGCCCTGCAACAATACTATGGGCCCAAGCCCTGCTCTACAGGTGCTACAACTTTCTTACTTGTATCCCGAGCTTTCCGATGCACCAAGGCCGCGAGCATGGTCCTCTAACCCGAGACTCTCCAAAGACCTAGTCACAACACATATAAAACATCCTTTAATACTAACCAATCCAAAACCACTTCCCGGGACCAATCCCACACTCTCGGAATCCCCAAATTCCTAAAACAATACGTCGAAAGCATCCCCCGAACCCCCGGAGCAAAAGCTCAAAATTGCAAAATCCCAAGTTCTGAAAATAACCTAGCGCTGCAGCGCTGCCCTAGAGGGCCACGGTGCCCAGCAAGTCAGAGAGCAATCCCCCTTCCCAGAAACAACCTCGCGCCGCGGCGGCCAAGAACAGGGTCGCGACGCTCCTTCGCGAACCCAGAAATCTGGGTTTTTCCCCTGCATTTCCCCAAGCCAAAACACTCCCAACTCATCCCAAACTCATACCTAAGCCCCAAAACCAATTCAAAACCCCAAATAGACCATTCAACAACCTATAAACACCATAAGCAAACTCAATCACACCCAAAAATCCACTCTTGGGTTTCAAATTCAAAAACCTAAACTATAGCTTTTAAGACTTAAACCATAGCTTGAAAAATATGCACCTTGCCTCTAAAATCTTAAACCACATCAGAAACAGAATGTAAACATGTTAGAACTCTTACCTCAATCAAAACTCAACTTGAACTCTTCTCAATTCCAGCTTCAAGCCCCCTTTTCTTTTGATTATCCTACTGAATTTCAAGTAAAACCAGCCACATTTCTTTTAGGTTCCCACACTTAATCTCTGTAAATTCAAGCTTAATTTCAACAAAGACAGAGCACAAATTCTTACCTTTGATCAATCCTTGCTTAAATTTGAATTTGGTTGCCTCAAACTCCCTTAATTCCCTCCTAGGTTTCAAGAATTCACCTGCTTTCTTGCTTCCCTTCCTTTCTTGCCCTTTCTCCCAAATTCAGCATAAACCCAATTTCTAGCTAAGTGTTTTTCGTGAATCATTATCCCTTCAGCTGAAACAATCTATATTCCTGCCAAAAGACCATCTTGCCCTTCCTTCTAACTCCTCTTCTAACTAAACCTCAAGGTCATCCTAGACATTTCATATTCCTTGCAAATCTACCACTTTCCTCACCTAAAATATGTTACCCTCAACAGTTACTAACGGTTACCCAGGTTACTCAATCACCAATAACCATTAACCACAAATTCTCAACTCAACTCACAAAATTTCCCCAAAGTACCCCTAGGCTCCTCCCGAGCCGGGTATAAAATCTCGTTGTGACTTTTGAGTTATCTAGATCTCTAAGACCGTCTCGGCACATGCATCACATTAATATCACCATACCCACGTGGTACAAACCACATAATATAATTATCACATTTATGCCCTTAACGAGCTAAAATTACCAGTTACCCCTATCATGCAAACGGGGCCCGCATGCATATTTATACCACCTAAACATGCATTCTAATCACATATTCATTTAAATTCATATATTATCATATTAATTCACTTATTGCCCTCCAGGCACGCTAATCAAGGTCCTAAACCTTATTAGCAACTTAGGGTGTTACAGTAATTGCTTATGCTTCTCGTCATTTGAAGGAGTATGAAAAGAGGTATCCTACTCATGATTTAGAGTTGGCGGCTGTGGTTTTTGTTTTAAAGATATGGAGGCATTATCTCTATGGAGAGAAGTGTGAGATTTATACAGACCACAAGAGCCTGAAGTACTTCTTCACCCAGAAAGATCTTAATATGAGACAAAGGCGTTGGCTGGAGTTGGTAAAAGATTATGACTGTGAGATTTTGTATCATCCAGGAAAAGCCAACGTGGTAGCTGATGCTTTAAGCCGGAAGGGTCCGGGACAGATTCATGGTATTAGGCTGATAGCCAGAGAGTTAGCAGATGATATGACCAGAGGTTGTATAAAGTTGCTGGTGGGACAGTTGGCTAATATTACGCTACAGTCTACACTGTTAGAGAGGGTCAAGGAGGGTCAGTTGAGTGATCCACAGCTGATCAAGATTAGAGAGGATGTCTTGGCTGGAGCATCCAGAGATTATATAGTGTCTGATGTGGGGTTGTTGAGATACAAGGGGCGGATATGTGTTCCGTTAGACACTACTTTGAGGCGAGAGATTCTGGATAAGTCTCATAATACACCTTACTCTTTGCATCCAGGCACCACGAAGATGTATTAGGATGTGAGATCGCTGTATTGGTGGCCAGGGATGAAGAGAGATGTAGTAGAGTATGTGGCTAAGTGCTTGACATGTCAACAGGTCAAAGCTGAGCATCAGAGGCCGGCAGGGTTACTGCAGTCTCTGGATATTCCAGAGTGGAAGTGGGAAGACATCACAATGGATTTTTTGGTGGGCTTACCCAGGACTGTTGGTCAGCATGATTCTATTTGGGTGATAGTGGATCGCTGCACCAAGTCAGCTCACTTCTTGCCAGTGAGGACTACTTATACAGTTGACCAGTATGCAGATCTCTATGTGAGAGAGATCGTGCGCCTCCATGGAGTTCCTAGGTCGATCGTGTCAGATCGGGACCCTACTTTTACTTCCAAGTTCTGGGGGGGTTTACAGAAAGCCATGGGTACACAGTTGAAGTTCAGTACAGCTTATCATCCTCAGACAGATGGGCAATCTGAGAGGACGATCCAGATATTGGAAGACATGCTGCGGGCATGTGTGCTAGACTTTGGTGGATCTTGGAGTAAGTATCTGCCTTTGATAGAGTTCTCCTACAACAACAGTTATCAGTCTACCATTGGAGTTGCACCTTATGAGATGTTGTATGGTAGGAAGTGCAGATCTCCCATTCATTGGGATGAGACAGGTGAAAGGAGATACTTAGGTCCTGAAGCAGTTCAGAGGACCAGTGAGGCTGTTGAGAAGATTAGAGCTCGGATGCTTACTTCTCAGAGTAGACAGAAGAGCTATGCAGATCCCAAGCGCAGGAACGCGGAGTTCCAGGTAGGAGACTACGTCTTCCTTAGAGTCTCACCATGGAAAGGTGTGAGAAGGTTTGGGAAGAAAGGCAAGCTGAGTCCTAGGTTTGTAGGTCCATTTGAGATCTTGGAGAGGATTGGTTAGGTGACTTACAGAATAGCTTTGCCTCCGGCATTGTCGGCCGTGCATAATGTGTTCCATGTATCCGCTCTTCGGAGGTATGTATCTGATGAGAGTCATATTTTGAGTTATGAAGATCTGGAGCTTGAGCCAGATCTCTCCTTTGAGGAGCAGCCTGTTCAGATACTTGACAGAAAAGATAAAGTCCTCAGGAATAAGACGATACCTTTGGTTAAGGTATTGTGGAGGAACAACAAGGTCGAGGAGGCGACCTGGGAGTTGGAGTCAGATATGCAGAGCTGTTCAGGTAAATTTCGAGGACAAAATTTCTGTAAGGAGGGGATAGTTGTAATGCCCCAGAATCCCTAATATGGTTTAATGGCTGGATTAGTAGGCTGGGAGGGCCATAACTGTTTAATTATGCCATTAAATGAATATATGCATGTTTATGAGAATTATATTATAATATGATGTTAAATGCATGCATGTGGGTCCACATTTGTTTACAGGGGTATTTTGGTAATTCGTCCTGTTGAGGGCATAATTGTGTATTTATTTGCATGTCAATGATATATTGTGAGACCACATTATAATGTGGATTGGTTCAGGTTATTCGGCATGAGACGATCTTTAAATATAATTTATCGGTTTGGTCATAACAGTTTTAAGCTCGGGACTCGGGGTGAGTCTCGGGGTGATTTTAATGCTTAGAGCGTTACCGAGAATTATAGGGTAACGGGATATGAATTATTGGTGTTTGAGATTAGCGAGATTAGCGGGAATTGGAGAGCGTTAATTATAATTAACGGTATAAGTTGGAAAGGATAATTTTTCCCTTGGGAAGGCTTTAGAAACTTTTAATGACCTAGGGGCATTTAGGTCATTTGGTTTGGATTTATATTGACCTTGAAGGTTGTAGAAAATACAAAACAAAAACAGAGCCCTTACATCTTTCTCACCCGTGCATCATCTCCTCTTCTTACCCTTGGAGGTTTTTGGTCCCAAATTGAAGAAACAAGCTAGGGAATCAAAGCTTGGGGATTATAGACTTAGTTCAGCCATTGGGAAGGATTCAAACCAGTTTGAGGTAAGGAATTGAACCTGAATTTTGAGCCATACCCTATTTTTCTTTTAATTTTCAGCTTATGATTGTGTTGAGGATAGTTTGGATTAATGGAAGTTTTGATTGATGTTTAACTTGGGTTTTGATGAGGGTTTGATATAGATGATGTTTAGGGGTTGGATTGAGTGTTTGAATGATGTTTGGGACTGGTATGAAGTTTTGGTTTCGAGGAAAGACGCAGGGGAAGAAAAGTTGTTGCTTGGTGTTTTGCGTAAAGGGTCGCGGCTCGGCAATGGTTAGCCGCGGCTTGTGTCGATTTCTGTGGGGGAAATGCCTCTGTCAGAGGGGTGAGCCGCGGCCCATAAGGGAATTTTTGGCCAAAAATGAGTTTTTATCTTGGGGATTCAAGCCTTAGGCCTCGTGATCGATCCTACTACTCGGTTTAGTAGGATTCGATGTCTCGGAGGCTAGGTTTTGGTTTGGGACCTTCTGTTATTCATTTTCATTGATGAAACCTATATTTTGGTTATGACCAGGTGACCGTCAAGGAATTAAAAGATTGATCGTTCTCAAGGGTCGTTCTTATATTAATTTTCACTCGAACCAGACGTAAGAAAATAGTGTATGAATACAGTTGCACCCTGTATATGTATATGACATGCGTGATTTGTTATTGAGGCACGTTGATTGGTAAATGTGGACATGGATTGCATATTAAATGCTAGAGAATGTTGCTTACTTGCTTGTGGCACTGACTAGTCAGGGACACTAACCTAAGAGTCAGAAATGGCATAGCGTCATGAACGTCGAGCCAAATGAAGATTAGATCTAATCGATATCAGCATTGAATGGCTCTATGGCATTAATGCTGGACCGACCCTAAGGTCGATGAATTTATAAGCGCTTGGCTAGTCTAAGACTAGTTACTGAGAGCCAGGGCATAAGGCCCAGGTGACTGCTTGTCACGTGGCTAGGGAACGATGTTCCATAGTTATGACTCTAGAGTCATTAGGAAGGTTATGTTGGTGACTAATCACCATGCACCTATCCTGTTAAAGCTAGTGAAATGTTCACTTATCTGATTAGCCCTGGTGATCCTATCGTCACATGGCTATAGGGAGTTGTCCCCATATTTGTGACTTATGCGACAGTCACCTATTCGTTTGAACTGAAAGTCTTGAATAATTGTTACAATCATTGTTGATATTATATCATGTTATATTGTGTTTTCTTGCTGGGCTTTGGCTTATGGGTGCTATGTGGTGCAAGTAAAGGGAAATAGAAGCCCACCTAACCTTGAGTGGAGAGCTTAGGTGGTGTTGTGTACATATGCGACCGCTTGACCACCATGGCCAAGAAGTTCTTAGAGGGACTAGGAGGTTTACCCTATTTTTACCGCTTAGGTCGGCGGGGATTGTAAATTTAAAACAGTAGCGACCATTTTGTACTATAACACAACTTGTAAACGTTTTGAATGGCTCATGAGCAGTTTATATCCTTAATGAAATATATCCTTTTCTTTTTGCTGGTTTTTCACCTTAACCTGATAATAACACTTAGATCACGTTTTTAACCAAAGGACTCGGGTAGCGAGTCAAATTTTCTGGTTCACTGTTCACCGTAACTGTTCTGGGGTAACCAGGGCGTTACAGTGACTCTACAGTCTCTTATCCTAGGGCAACGAGCCTCGGTGTAACTCTATAGTCACTTATCTGGATTGAATGCATGCATGAGTAGGATTATTACTGCTAGACATGCTAATTATGATTATGTAATATGTTATTAACTGCTTATGAGCATGTTTAAGTTTTCTTGTTGAGCCTTGGCTCATGGGTGCTATGTGGTGCAGGTAAGGGAAAAGGGAAGCTAGACCAGCCATGAGTTGGAGAGCTTCAGTGGCGGCGTGTACATATGCAGCTTGCTCGACCACCATGGCCGGGGATTCACAGAGGAACTAAGGTTAAATCTTAATTTGTCGCGCTAGGGCGGGTTGTGTTGTAACCACCCTTTTTGGATTGTAAATGACTTTTTAAATGTTTAATTTGGGATCACATGTATGAACTTAAACTTTTAATGAAAGTAAATATTTATTTGACCAAATTTTTTAACCTTAATCTGTTAATTACTTCTAGTTACACGTTTATGTCCAAATGACTTGATTAGCAAGTCCAACACTATTTAAAATACATAGTGTAATGGTCTTGGCTATCCACTCCCATCCCTTGAGATGTAGAAATGATTCCATTTGAGTCATTTCTTTTCTCATGTATGCATATACCTAATCATTCTCTCATTATTTTATTCAAACATTGTGCTAGCTATAGTTTGATTAAAATAGTTATACCTTTAAAATAGAGAGTTTGACCACAGTCAACACCTCTACTATTTTATACTTCAATATCCAAGATGAACATTTTTCTTGAATATTAATTCAAGAAACCTCTTTTTGTTTATGAAATTCTAAAAAATGTTTTTAAATTGATTCCTTCTTGAATCAAATATTTTACAAAAATAACTTTAGACATCAAGCATGTCTAGATTTATTCATTCTATACACATATAGCCAAAGTAATTTAGAAAATGGAATTCCAAATCACCTATTTGATAAGATGACCAAACTAATCAACTATTATCAACAAAATAAATTGATTTAACTATGGAGCTTCACCCCCACATTTCTCACATAGAGTGAAAATATCACTTTTGAATAGAAATATCTTTATTTCTATTAAACAATTTATCCTTCAAGATAAATATAGACTTATAATTCTCAAAGTTCATCATGAGTCCTTATACCACATGATAAACTATCAATAGACCAAGATAAACAAAACCTTAAATGTTAGTTTATTTTGATTTATTTACTTGCAAAAGCAAGATATGCCCATTTGAAAATAATCTTCACTTGGTTCGCTTTCTTTCATATATCACAAAATGAAATATGTGAACAAATATACCATGTGAAAATTTCACAAGCAAATAATCACTAATTTTCACTTTTAGTTATTTAAATAATCTCAAGATCACTTAAACAACTTTTATGCATCTTATAAGAGTCTCTTTGAGATTCTTTTGAAAACATCATTTTGACATCCATTGATTTTATCATCAAAATCAATTTGAAGATGTCAAAACACTTAAATCAAAGAAATAATCCCTCATTGATTTATTTAAATACCGATTTCTTATACTTTAAAATTGGATTTACAATTAAAATTCTCCTCTCATTGAGATTAAATTAATAATATCACCATTTTATTATCTTTAACAAAAATGAACAAAATTCTCATTAACTCATTCACTATTTTTGGTTTTAAGATTCAAAATTGTTTCTCCAATTTTGTAATGTCTCCTCATTGAGACATTGAATATTTAAGAATTATTGTCACTAGATAATTTTAAAATATTTTTCAATTGTCCAAACTTTAGACTCCAAGTCTATTGGACAATATGTTATCTCAAAATTTTGGATCCACATTGATCCAATATTTTCTTGCAATAGTAAGATACTTCCACCAAAAGATGCGACCCCCTTAGGTTCATCTTTTCTTATCTCACAAAATGAGATGCTCATCTCTTTTAATGAGAAAATTAAAATTCTCAAATAACTTTTATTCACTAAATGATAACTCATCACATATATTGATAAAACCCAAAATGTTTAAATATCTTCTAATCTAACCACTATATTTGCAAAAGCAAAGAAGATTAGAAAAACAATGAACCTCATTCATAAACAAATTCTTCTTCTCATTTCTATCACCACATGAGAGCCATTAGATCTTTTGAGAAAAAACAAAGAAGAACATTAGCTTATCTTACCACTTTTTAAAGTTGGATCCTCACAAGATTTCTATGTTTTCTCCTTCCATTAAAAATGAAAGAATGAGATTTTGGTTGTTAGAGAATATATATATTCAATTGAAATAGGGAAAACAAAAATACAAGTAAATAGAAAGATGTAGAAGAAGATTACAAACTCAAAACAATGATAATACAAGTAAAATAAGAACAAAAGAAATAACACAAACTCTCACACAACTTAAGTGTAGAGTAGTAGGGATCACCAACTTGAACAAGATTCAAGACCTTTGTCCAAAAGTTTATTTCCCCTATTCCCTAAGCACTAAGGGGTCTCACAAGGAAATAACTCTATGGAATTATCATGCCTCTTTTGGTGTATTTTCCAGTCAAGTGCTTTATGGATAGAAAATACTGTGTCTTACAAGTGAGCAATAGACTTCTATTTATAAGGTTTTGAGACACCCTTTGAATTTCAAATTACACCAACCCCCATGATTGTTACCAATGTTTAATTGGATATTTATGGAATTAAAAATGAGATTTTGGAGTTACATGAGGTGTTAGGACCGTTCAAGAAGGAAAAAATAAGTTGGAGTTGGCTGTCAGCGCCCTGGCTGCGACTAGAGATGATTCTGGCCTCTGTCCCCCAGGCCATGGCCAGGGATAATCAGTGGTCACGACCACAGACAATTTCAGCCTCCGAAAATTCAGTTTTTCCAAAACGTCTCAAATCATTTCCCACATGATTTTGTAACCTCCATACACCTAATGGGAGTTAAAAACATGTCTCCAACAACCATATTACATAATGACTCTATGAAATTCAAAAACAAATGTGTAACTCTCAATCTACACATCATTGGGTAATATTTGAGAGTTACAAATTTGTAGCTGATTTTGTAACTCCAAAATATGTTATATTTGGGCACACACATGTGTCATAATTTTGTAACTCTAAATTATATGTTATAAGGTGTGACAAATCATATTTTTTCACATTATTTAATCTAACATTATATTATTTAAAAGTAATATAATACTTTCAGCTAAACTAAATTAAAATCTTTAATTTTTTTACTTAATTATTTTCTAAATCTGTTTGATTATCTAAATGTGTTTTAATTTAGTTTAGAGATATTGATTTTAGTTTCTTTTTAAACTATATTAGGGATATTTTTTATGTTTTTTATTTATTGGATACTATATAATTTAATAAATTTAAAAATTATTTTTTATTAATTTTTTATTTTTTAAAACAATTTTTATTTATTTTTTCTAATTTTAAATCAATTAATTAATACAAAAATATTTTTTAACTCTTACATTAGCAAATCTTAACCCTATAACTATTCTGGACGGAAGGGAAAAAAATTTATAAGTACTATAATTCAAGGATATTTTTGCCAAACAAAATAATTAAAGGGGAAAAAGTCTATCAATACTATAGTTTTGGGAAAAAAAAACATTTTTTCCATTTAAATTATTCATAAAATATGTTTAACTTAAAAAAAATGGCTACTAATAAATGCTTTTAAAATCATAACACGATTGCACAGGTATTAATTTGGAATCTCAAGATCCCAAATCCTACAATACAATAATCTATAACTTAGCACACTAAAATATTACTTTAAACTAATATATATATTATTTAATTTAATTTCTCTACACTATAGGACTCTTGTAGGCTGTAGCACAGCACAACACAAAACAACAATTCAATTTCTCTTAACTAAAATTGAAGAAATGCATGACTATCAACTAAAGTAGTTATAGTTTAAGTTAGTTTCATGTTCAGAAGAGTAGCCGACCAAAACAACCCGTTGCATGTCGGTTCCATGAATTGGGTTGTCGGCTTTGCAAAATAAATACTTTAAAAATTATACATAATTGCTAGAAGAGAATATGTATTAAATTTCGACCGACACTTAGTTTTATTTTGACCAAAGCAGACCATGTTTCCTTTAATATGTCACGGCCACTGCTTTAGTTATCAATTAAATAAATGAATTTTCAAACCATAAATGAGGAAGAATCTATATAATATTATAAATAATTAACGAAATATTCATTTAAAATTAACTAAAATAAATAATTATTAATTATATTAAAATAAATTGAAATATTATAAAATATTATTATTATAATAATATTTAATATAAAACTACATATATAATAATTGTATTAATCTAAATTTAAATTTAAAATTAAATTCAAATGTTATAAAATATCATTATTATAATAATGTATAATACAAAATATATAATAATTATATTAATATAAATTTAAAATTTATACAATATTATTATAATAATAATATATAATCTTAATTTTTTTTTACTAATTATATTAATATAAATTCAAATATTATAGAATATCATTATTATAATAATATTTAATATAAGATTACATATATAATAATTATATAAATACAATTCAAATTCAAATGTTATAAAATATCATTATTATTATAATATATAATAAAAAAACTAGATATTTAATAATTATATTAATATAAATTTAATGTTTATAAAATATTATTATGATAATAATATAAATTATGATTTTTTTACTAATTATATCAATATGAATTCAAATATTATAAATTATTATAATAAAATATTTAATACCATATTTAATACTTATATTAATATAAATTTAAATATTATAAATATCATTATAATAACACATAATACATAATACATAATACATAATCTTAATTTTCATTAAAAAAATTATCATGTATTTTTAAAAAAATTATCATATTGTATATATTTAAAAAAAGCATAAATAATGTTTTGGTTTAATTTGTTATTTAATATATTTATGTCATTCTTTTATATATAATATTATTTATTTATTTGAAATTTATATGACAATAATACAAATATAATAAATAAAATTGAATTTTTCTATAAATAAAACTAAGCAAACAACGTGCAAAACGAGAGCTTGAGAAGATGAGGTGGCACCCTATTATTCTATTTTTTTTCTTTCTATTTTGTGGTTTGTTCTAATTTTTATTTAACTTTGAGAAGAGGAGGTGGCACCACCCTATCATTCTAATATTCTATATTCTCTATTTTGTGGTTTTTTCTAATTTTTATTTTAACATTTATTAAAAGAAATAATTACTTAACAATTAAAAAAAATCTTTATAGTCCCACGTGGTTTACAAACCATTATGGTATTATACATTTTGTCTATAAATCTATATATTTATATAAATGAGAGATTTGAGAAGATGAGGTGACACCCTATTATTCTAATCTTCTATTTTCTCTATTTTGTGGTTTTTTCTAATTTTTATATAACATTTATTAAAAAAAATAATTACTTAACAATTAAAAACAATCTTTATAGTCCCACATGATTTACAAACCATTGTAGTATTATACATTTAGTCTATAAATAAAGTACCCCTAAATCATTTTGATTTGTCCCAATATTAGTAGTATTGATTTGCCCCAACATTAATATTTTTTCTCTTATATGGGTGATTGATTTCACTGAATCTTGCACCAATATCAAATAGTTATATATTTTTTTTTATCAAATTTAATATATTATTTATATTTTACTATATATAAATATATTTAATTAAGAGAAAATATATATAAAAGGTTAATCTTTTATTATCTCTATTTTGTTGTTTTTTTTCTAATTTTTATTTAACATTTATTAAAAGAAATGATTAATTAACAATTAAAAAAATCCATATAATCTCACACGGTTTACAAACTATTGTGGTATTATACATTTAGTCTATAAATAAAGTATCCTTGAATCACTTTGATTGTCCCAATATTATTATTTTTGTTCTTATATGGGTGATTGATTTAACTGAATCTTGCCCACATACCAAATAATTATATATATTTTTAGTTTATAAAATTTAATGTATTATTTATATTTTACATATTTAATTTTTGTAATATATATTTTTATATCTGTTGACGTCGTTTTTTGCCAACTTAAATATGAAAGAGCACTAAGCAAGAATATATAAAAAATAGACGCATTCAGAAGTGTTTTACTTGGTTCGACAGTTAAAATCTGTCTAGTCCACGAGTCACTATTATTATCATTACTCTTTCAAAGCTTTAGGTGAAAGAAATTTGGCAGAGTATTCTCTAGTACAATTTGTGCGTCAATACAAATGAAATACTCCAGACTATTTATAGACCTGGTTGTGAGAACATTTTCCTCTGATTCAGGGAAGTTACAATCAATCAAATAAATTTGAAATAAATACTATAAATGCGTTAATTACATAATATCTCATGATAATAGAGATTTAATATATGATAATAATGAATCCCTATGAAATAGGGATTTCCTAACAATCTTTTCGATGCCAAACACGTCACTGAGTTCGATCGTTGTGTTGACGCGCTTTCGAGATTGGCCAAACTTTGAGCTTGTCATTCCAGTTATAGCTCCTCCTCATCCAATAATTTAGTCGAACTCGTCCCTCAGAGAAGGTTGGTGCCTTCGAGCCTACAACTCAGGCTCGAAAGTTGCGACTCATGCCCAAGCGCTAATAAAAAATCCAGAGCCACTTGATAATTCATATGTGTATTGCCAACATTTGTAGATCTCGAGCTTAACATTTTCGAGCCTACAGTTCGAGGTTATTTATTTTATTCTTGAAATTTGGGTGTAACATTTTTCCCCTCAAAAGTGTTGGTTCGAATCTTCTGTGAAGAAAACTTTTGAACTTTACTTTTAGAGAATGTGCCCATATACCACACTCGAGTGTGGACACGTGTCACTGGGGGATTGCTTACTGAGAGTACTTGAGTACCCTTTTACCTGTGCACGTCCTCTCTTATTCCCTTTTTGCCGCCATTTTCAAGATTGAATAGGATCTGTAGATTTTTACAATTCAACATGCAACGGTCCAGATCCATTTGACTTTTACCATTCCTTTTGCCTATATATACCGTTTCTTCTTCACCACTTTATTCACTTTTGCATTTTAGCTTTCAGAAAAAGAAAAACAAACCAGAGCTCTTCTTTTTGCATGTTTTCTAAACCGAAGAAGCAAAGCAACCTCACCACCTTCTACTCCATGAGATCATTTTTGGTTCCCCTTCTTTAGTCGACGATCTCCTCGTTTCCACAAACAACCTTGTGTAAGTTTTTTGGTCTTTACCACTCATAATTTTTTTTATGTATACGTTTCCTCTGTACGTAAGAATGTTTTTCTGGTTTCTACCAGATTCTTGAAATCCCTTTTGCAATAGATAGTTTTTTATTATGTAGACTTGCACAGATCAGAAATATGTTTTAGGCAAAAAATTATGGTAAAAACTGATAAAAATGGGACCATTTTAGGCGAGGGGGTGTTAGGTTATAAGTTTCGTGTAGCATAAGAAAAAGGGTTTTAGATTAGGGTTTTTGTTGGAGATGTGCCCTGAAAGCATATGTAGTAGACATTGTTTTTATGAAATAAATAAATAAATTGAATTTGTTATGCATATATTTTATGGACTGTATTGTTCTATGATAATATTATGTAAATATCAGGAAAATTCCTAAGTTCAAGTATGTAATCTCAAACACGTATTAGTACGAGAGGATTGTGTTTGAGATAAATGAACTTGAATAGTTCGCAGTAAAATAAAGTTATGGAATCTTTAGATTAATTACTGCAAGTACGGTCCACTAGTATTATGAATACATGTGATCTAGATCCGGATCACTAGTGTGGTAGGACACTTTAGTGGAGGTGCTTTATATATTAGAGAATATATAGAACTGGACTAGATATGTTTATTCATACTTAGTTAAATACCGTTTCGAAGTATTAATTAAATATATCAACTGATGATCATATACAAATAGATCTTAATCCTGAGGTTACTATGAACTCCTGTTTATGTTATATGAGTTCTTTGATTCACTTGTTAGGGTCTGTCAGAATGATCAGGCTAAAAACTTTTGTTTTGGGAACTCATTAATATAGATGGCTGGGGACATAGTATACAAATATGGAATCTATACCTTCTCGCAAGAGATTGAATGATGGTTCTCTTAAGGGTTGACTTTTGGGACTGAAAGGTTATTGAGCTCAAATTCATAATTTAGTTATGAATTAACCTTTACTAGTAGAGTCAATGGTACTTAAGGAAACAAGACATAATTAAAAGGGTAAAACGGTAATTTTATTCCCGATTAATTATGAACCATTATTAGAGGGTCAAGTTGTATGCAATGATTAAATCAATGGACGCTTTATGATTATAAAGTACTCAGTAAATTAAATGTCTATAATTACAAGAGTGCAGTCTCATATTTATAGTGGAATAATCATGAGATTAATAAATTAAGATTATTTAATTAAAGAGTTTAATTAATAATCTCAAATTTATTGGAGCTTGGAATTATAGGTCCATAGGTCCCCATAGCGGCTCTATCAACACTGTTCAAGGTAAGAGTTGATATGAAGGGAAAATAGTTTAAAGACATATTTAAGAAGAAATTTGTTCTTCAGGCCAAATATGCAATTATATGATAATAGTGATTAATTAATTAATTACAAATTAGTTGTAGTTAACAAAATTAATTAATATTTAATTATTATATAATTTTCGAAATTATATTAAATAATTAAATTAATTTTCGAAATTTAATTAAATAATTAATTAATTATAATTTTTTGAAATTATAATAAATTAAATATTTAATTTCAAAAATTTGGGTTTAATTAATTAGTAGAATTAATTAAGTATCTTTATTTGAGTGGGAAATGATAATCTGATAAGTTCAAATTGGATTTGAATTTAAAATATTGATATTTATTCAAATAATTAATTATATTTGATAATTAATTAAAAAGATAGTTAATTTGAATTCAAATTTGAATTAGCTATCAGGTTGTTAGATCTTATCTGACAAAGAAATTTGAATAAATAATTAAATAAAATTTGAAAAACTAATATCCCTAGAAATTAGGAAGCTACACGTTCACACACAGTCCATAGACTGTGTGTGGCGTGTAGAGCAGTATTTTTTCAGGGATGAGATTTTCAATTTTATTTGTTTAATTAATTAATTAATGGATAATTAAAAAATTGGTTCTTCATATTTTTTCATTAATGGAATAATTAATTAATTAAAAATTAAATTGTAAAATGGTTATAGATTTAATTTTTAAATTTTGAATTTTTTCTGTTAAGTATGACTGATTAAAAAATTATTCAAAAAAAAAAAAAAAGATAAGTGAAGAGAGTGAGACTACTCTGAAAATTCGCTCTGTGAAAATAGAACGATAGTTTTTCTCTCCCTGAAAATAAAGAACCAATTCTCAAGCCTATTCTCTTGATCTCATGTGTTGAGTACATCAAGTAGAATCACAAATAAACTATCCTTCATTCTCTAAGTGCCCACACATTTCTTGAGGTGTAGAGAACGCTTTGGAAGATCTTGGTGTGAGTACGTGGAGCGGCTTGGATAGGAAGATCGTTCTAAATACGAGAAGATAGCAAGGACACTTGATAGGCTTCAAGAGGTATGATTTCTATCACTATCTTGCTTATGATTAATGTATGTATATTAATGGATCCGCATATTTAAAGGTAGTTTAAATATGTTACAAAATTTTTTGTTGTACACTGGGCCAACCACACCACCTTTCCGCTGCGTATTAGGAAACTCGTTCCTAACAGTTTTAACGCATACATCCCAATGTATCTCCTTTTTTGGGTAATTGTCCATTTTTCCCTAGAAACTCGGGATACTCCAAACTGACACTAACCGTCATACTCTTGCGTGGGTACACTCTCGATGCCCCGAAATTTTCAATAGTTTGGTGTTGACATTTGAGTCAATCTCGCTATTTTGAGCCTTAGGCTCGATTAAGGCGATCTCGTTATCTTGACCTTGCAAACTCGAGTTATTAAGATTTTAATCTTTTCCACTTTCTTTTTTATAATGGGCCCTCGCCTTTTTCTTTCTTGTTAGATGTCACAGTCTTCAGAGAATCGGTGGGGGCCTAAGCTTGCCAACTCTTACTATCCACCATTTCCTCGACCTGAATCGCCATTTACACGAAACCAACGACTAATCCGCGAGCACAAAGAACAACTCGAAAGAGAGGACATCCGAGCCCGTTTTTGACGCCAAATCAATGAAGTCGAAGAGGGAAAAAGAAAGAAGCTTCAGGTTGCTATGTATCTCGATTCGAACCCCGAGATCCGGCCAATTCCACTAGATCCTAAACTTAAAGTCACCGTAGCCTAATCACCCAGTGCACTCTCATTCAGAATCATGGAGAATGTTTCTGTAACGACCCAAATTTACTAATCGGGCTTAGGGCCTTGATTAGTGTGCCTGGAGGGCAATAAATGATTTAATATGCTTATACGTGGGTTTATGTGTATTTATGATAATGATGCATGTTTAGTTGAGTTAAATGTGCATGTGGGCCCGTCTGTGTATTAGGGGCATAAATGTGATAAATGAGATATATATATATGTTATATGTCTGTGCAGCACGATCCGAGACAGTCCTGGGGAGCGGTTAGTCAGAAAGTCACAACAAGGTTGAGATTCGGACTCGGGGTGAGTCGATGGGTAATTTGGGTACTAGGTGTGTTCGGGATTATCTAACATGAAAATAAATATTTGGAGATATATTTGAGGATAGAATGATTAGGCGGGAATATTGGGGAAATTTACCATTTTGCCCTCGGGGATGTTTTGGTACCTCGAGCCTTGAGGTAACCACGTAGACTTAAGCTGAATAAAACAAAAATGAAGAATTAATTAGAAGCTTTGGGGAACCTACTTATACTTCTGCTTTCAGCTGAGATAACTTTCAACTTCTGTTCTCTTTCACTCTCTAAGGCAAACTCAAAGGAAAACTTGGAGGAATTGGCTAGAAACTAGAAGGATTTCAGCTGAGATATCTTAGGAGCTTGAAGCTTAAGGATTGAGGATCAACCCCAGGGATTGAGTTCAGCAAAGGTAAGCTTTAATTATTAAGGTTTTGTCTAAGAATTGCTGCTGGTTTGCTGGAGTTGCGTGTTAGTTAAACTTGATCTGTCTTGAGTGTTTTAGCTAAGTTTTGGAGTAGGTTTTAATGGGGTTTTGGTGCTGTTACTGAGCTGAAATAATTGTGTTGGTTATCTAGGAATGTTAGCCAAGTTTTGGGTGAATTGGCTTGAGGAAATGTGTAGAAAGATGGTGAGAAAATCTGGGTTCGGTGATGAGGGCTGCGACCCTAGGATGGGCGCGCCGCGGCCCGTGTGCGCGCGCGGCCGAGGGTGGCCGAGGAGTTCATGCGCGTCGCGGTGCTTGGTGCGCGCGCCGCGGCCTGTGTGTGTTGCAGGGGTGTGCTAGCCTCTGTTTTGAGGCTAGCCGCGACTCTTGTGGGTGGGGCCGCGAATCTTAGTGCCAGTCTGTGCTCTTAAGGGTATTTAGGCTTGGGAACTCAATGGGTAAGGCTCGGGATGGATTTTATCACCCGGATTGATAGAATTCAAGGTCTCGGAGGTTAGGGTTATGGCTCAGAGTTATTTATTGGATTAGAATTTGATGGATGGATATTGTTAACATGTTGTGACTAGGGATTTGGAGAGGCTAAAGTTAGAGGACTGTGCTCGGGACATCGGTGCTCGGAGAGCTCGGGACTCAGGTAAGAAAACCCTTGTTCCCATAGAGCTTGTGTGTAGGGCTGAGCCCAAAGTGTTCGAATAGAATTGATGTGCAGGGCCGAGCCCAAAGTGTTCGAATAGAATTGATGTGCAGGGCCGAGCCCAATATGTTAGAACTGCGGGGCGTAGCCCTTTAACTGATTATGCTAGAATTCTGTACTTGCTTGTTATACTATGTGTGTTATTATGTGAATGATCGGCAAGAGCTGGGAACGGTGTAGGCCGAGAACGACGAAGGGCCAGGAACGGCGAAGGGCCGAGAACGGCGTTGGGCACGTTGAGTGCAAGGCCGAGAATGGCAAGGGGCCGGGAGCAGCGTTGAGCACGTGGAGTGCGAGTTGCCAGGGCGAGTCCCTAAAAGGATACCTGGGATATCCTCACGGCGTGGTTCGCGAACCCGGGGCTTGGTAAACGCTTGGGATGGCTAGGCCGTATGTGTTTAGCCCATTGGTGGCCTGTTTATATGCTTGATACATGTGTTGCATATGTTATCTGTTTGTGGGTTTTCTTGCTGGGCTTCGGCTCACAGATGCTCTATGGTGTAGGTAAGGGTAAAGAGAAGGTCAACCAACCATGAGTACAGTAGGCGTGAGGCGGCGTGTACATGTTTGGCCAGCTTGGCTGCCACAGCCAGAGGAGTTTGGGAGATGCTTGTAAATAAACCTAGATTTTGTCGTTTAGTCGACTTGGTTTAGTTTATATGTTGAAAATATTTCTAAACTGTATTTTGGGATCCCAAGTGTAAACCTTTTATGATTTTCTATGGAATCTAAAGTTTTTCCTCTGTTTATGGCTTAATTACACTGTTTGACCTAAAACCTCGATTAGCGAGTTGGAAGCACGTTTTTAAACTCACTTAGTAACGGCTCTAGGGATGTAGGGCGTTACAGTTTCAAACTAGTCGACCACTTCTAAGCCCATTTCCATTCCAGTTTCGGAGGACAATTTCTTTGAGCTTGAGCATTACCAAAGTTCCATTACCTCGACCACACAGATATCAAAGTTATTATCCTACCATGGGTTAAAACTATCCCGAAAGCTAAAGTGTCGGCCCACCAGCTCCAACGAAAGGAGCTGCTTCGGTCCAACCAAAGACGATCCTGAGAGAAAGGTCAAGCTCGCGGCCTGGAGTCGTGAGCACATGCAAGATGGGGCCTTACTGCCCTAAGGGACTACTTTCAGAGCTTCGTGAAGTATGCTAGCATCGCCCCGTTCTAAATCCAGACCAACTCATGTAGGGTCTTGGCCACTCTTAGATCCTTATACAACATAATGAAGTGTAATGGGCCTTCGGCACAAGAGATTCTATACCTCTTCTGCCTCAAGAGCAACCCCTCCTGAGCTCATGGTGGAGACGATTTTACTTCCTGTCGAGCTACCCAAAGGAGAGACGGACATTCGAGGATATTCTGAACCATCCTCCCAACTTCAAGACCATGTTCTTCTGGACAGATGGTCTCGCTCCCTCCCATTTTTACTCATTCCAGCAGATTCGTAAGTATCCTGTCATGGCTCTTTGGTTCTTATTTTATTTTTCGCTCGAAATGCTCATCCAATCTTTTCTTGTAGCCAATTATCATCACCCATAGCCTACAAAGGCCATGAAGGACCACAATGAAGCAATCCTCAAGCTCCCCTACGATTGACGATATCTCAACTACCTTCTTCATGAGGACAAGCTCCAGTTTTGTGGCCTCCTGCTGAAGGTGAGTCTACAGATGACTCGGGAATCCGTAAGTATGCGAGGTGGGAAGAAGTCTGAGTGCCAATGACCAAGCTCCCCACTAGAGGTAGACATGTGGGTTCAAGCTTGCGCGACCCCGTACCTCAACCCGCGAACCTTCGTGCTCGGGTAACGAAGCACAAGACGAGGCCTTAATGAGCTTGTTTGAAGGAGGTAAAGTTATGCTCGACCTGTTCAAATTGCCTCCCACTTTGCTTAGACAAGAACCCAATACCATAGTTTATTTAACAATCCCTAGAACAATTTCATGGTCTGGTCAGGGTAGACCTTAAGGTACATAGGTTTGATAGCTGGTTGGGGAAATACTAAACGATGTTCAGTCTAAACAAAGTTTGGGATGGGATAGCCATCCAGTATGGGACCAGCGACTATAGGGACCTTTCGAGGATGTCCCCTACTTTTAGGGAGGGGAATCCATTAGCCTCGTCAGAAGATAGGGGAATTTCTTGGTCCCCTAGCTTGAGCTCAAATGAGTCCTCCCGTTAGGTTTCTAATACTTAGTCGTTTTCAATATTAGACTTGTGTAGTTTTTCTTTTCTCAACATAATTGATCTTATTTTTCCTTTTTCTTTTTCAGGCGAGATGGATTCTTACTTGGACAACCTCCTCAACAAGCTACTTGCCTTGAGAGCAAACAAACGACACCGGGCGTCTCAAAAGGGAGGCCGCCCTTCCAAGCTCACCAAGAAGCCCGACCGGCCTCAACCTGCCTCGAAGCCTTCTGATGTGGGCCAGGTCACCGACCTTACTGCAATCCCAGAAAGCATGAACATTTCTTTTGTGGGTTAACCAAAGCAAGCTCGTCTTGCTCAGCCTCCTATCTGAGACCGCCATCTTACGGTCTCAACCTACGTGCCTTAGTTCGTGGTTGAAATTGCTGCCAGTACCTCTGGGATGAAACTGGGTTTAGACGCATTGACTCGCATGGGTCATTGCCTTAGCAACCTCGGGGCTCCCCAGTGGGACTTCCTGACCACCTACCAGGATGCCAACACTCTTTTTGAAAAGAGTGGAGAGTTGCTCTCTTCGGTAAGTTAGTTTCTCAGAATTGGTAGGCTCCATGTTTCTATACCAACTTTTTATTTCATCGTTTCTAACATCAATTTTTAATTGCACGCCTTCTTATCCTTCGTTCAACATAATTTTATCCTGAACTGCGAGGTCGCTACAAGAAAGGTGTATTCCCAAGAGGCCAGAGATGCAAGGCTCAAGGCCGAGGACGATCTTAAAAAGGCTTGGCTGGAGTTGGAAGCAGTTTGGATGGAAGTGGAAGCTAGAGATGCATAAATTAAGAGGGTCCAGGAGCTGGACGCCAAGCTAGAGGCGACCCGAAAGGAGGTGGAGGCTAGAGATTCAGAGATCAAAAGAGTCCAGGAGCTTAACACCAAGTTGGAAGAGGAAAAGAAGATGACTTTCGAGGTCATCGAGAGTGAGAAGGCTCGTCTTCTTCAGGAGTTTAAGACCGAAAACGATCTTGTCGTAGACATGGCAATGTATCGAATTTGGGCCAACAATCCTGATCTTGATACCAACTTTCTATCTGACAGGGAGACCGAGTTTATCACCAGGTGGCAGGCTTGACTGGAAGAGGAAGAGGCCAGGCTTGATGATGAAGAGGCGGTGGAGGCCTCCGAGCAAGCGGGACTGTAGTTGATGGAGTTATTGATCCTTGAAGACCATCTTATGGGCTGCGACCTATTTTATTTATTATTAATTTTTTGTAATTAACTTTATTTTATGCTCTTTGGGAAAAGACAATTAAAACTTGAGGTTTGATTTTTTTTATATTTTAATGGTAGTTTATATTTTATGCTTAAATTTCTTTATCGAAATCTTTATGCATATTGTCTACCGTTAACACTTTTTTCCTTTATTGCATACTTCACATTTCTACTCTCGAAATATTTCGAGCATGCCCATAAAGTATTTACTTCCATATTTGTTTATCTACACAAATACTTGTTGTGCTTGAGTTTGAACTTCCATGTATTCATACATAGTTCATTCGATTGCACATTTTTTGACTTCGTTACCCTCAAAATCGAATAGTACTTTTAACACACATTTCCATTATGAAATACTTATTTGCGTGTAAACTCGTTAATCTATTTATTCCTTGCTTAATTATAGTAACATTTCCTCATCATCGAGTATGGCCTCGAGGTTGCGAGGTTGAAACTTGTTTGCAAAAAATTTCCAGCTCTGTTTCGACTTATAAATTTTTGTTGATTTTTCTAGAATTCTAACTTCTAAACATGTCGATTAGAATTTGCTTGTTCATTCCAGACTTGTTTAGTTTGTGTTTGGTTAATAATCCATACACTTGTTTAGTTCGTGCCTGGTTAATAATCCATACACTTTGACTAATTTTATTTCATTTTTATTGATGTTATACTTTTGAGCTTATGGTATAAATGTATACCACTAATGCCCCTTAATATCCTATGATTGTTGTTACACCCAGATTTTGAGATGAGAAATTATGACCTCGAAAACTGGGCTCGTCAGGTGTGAGCTCGAAATAAACAACGATCTCGAGGACGTGTAGCCTCGAGAATTCTCTGAGCTCGTAATGGCTTGACACTTGAGTATATTTTTCACCGATTGCCTTCAAGCAAGATAGCTCGAGCTCGGGAAGTGCAAGCTCGAATGTGATAGCCTCGTTAGCATCTATTTTCCCCGAGCATAGCATAGGTTAGGTGGCAAGCTCGTGATTGACTCATGGTCTCGACAGACTCAATGCCAATTGCTGATCTCAAAAGATTTGATGAATCATCTGGAATAACCCATTACGTGTGAGCATGTTGGTTGTTGTAAAATCCCAATATTTAAGGGATACCATATAATCTGTTATCCGTTCCTGATCTTCATGGGACATTTCCGTGTATATGGGAGATAATGCATTTAATATCATTATTTCAATTGATTTATAGAATATCTTCCCGAAATATGTGGGAATGAATTCTGCAACCTTCTCTATAAATAGAGAAGGAATCACCATTTGTAAAGGACCGATTTCTGATTTCTTGAGAGGAATTTCTGTGCAACTCTTCTCTAAAAAGTTTCCAGAAAACTCCCAAGTCTTAATAACATAGACTCGTGGACTAGGCAGAATTAACTGCTGAACCACGTAAAAATCCTATTGTTTTTCTTCATTATTCATTTGCTTCATTGTTTTATTGTTTAATTGCTCTACAATGGCGTCAACAGTTTGGTGCTTTCATTGAGAGCATTAAATAGTACGTGCGTGAGCCTGTTCAGTCAAAGAGCCTCCCGAATCAACAATGGCAGCAAATGATCCCAATGTTCTTGAGGAGGAAATTTTAGATGAAGCTGACTATCCCTGACGCCCTGGAAAGCAGCCCACGGTGAACTCAGACCCTGATGAGAGGAGTGGTTCATCCGACTCTCGGGGACCATCGGCCCCCAGGGACGACGAAGATATGTACTACAATCCTGAGTGATATGTCCCGATAGTGGTGTTCGAAAATCATCAATTGCGAAAGCAGTTGGCAGAGGCCAAGAAGCGCAGTGAAGAGCTAGCCAGACTAACTGCTGAGGCACAGGTGGCTCAGGCCCCACCTCCACCAGAGGCCCAGGCTCCGCCTCCGCGGGAAGTTCATGTTCCTCCACGTAGGCCTAGAGGGCGGCCACGCAAAAACGCTACCACCTGAAGAGCAGAGCAACCTCTGCCGCCACCAGAACAACCTGCTCTGTCGAGGCCCTGGAGAAGTAACCAGGCTGGAGGTCCTGCCAACCCAACTGCGGAGGCACCAGCCAGAGTAGGGAATAACCGAGCCCCCACGAAGGCTCGGACCCAAAATCTCGGTAACGCGCAGAACGTTCCAGATCCAGATCGAGCAAACTCAAGGCCTTCTAGGCCTTGTAATGGATGGCAGCCACCATCACCCATAAGGCACCCACCATTGCCAATAAGGTATCCCTCACCAACTCAGAGAAATACACAACCGACCCAGGGTGATAGGGAAAGGAAAGCTGGGCAAAGGCGTGGAAATGGGGAGACTGCTGGGGAGCATAGAGGTACCCAACCCATAAGAAGCCAAATGTCTCGGTCTCACACTATTGGGACGAGGAAACTGGCAAGGAACCCATATCGAAATAACCACGCAACCAGCCATGTAATTGAAGGCTTGGGGGACACTAGGTCGGTCAGTATGTATGACCAGGGATGTAGAAATACTGGGAATCGAAGGGATCACCCAGATTTACAAGAACACCTGAACCATAACCGGGGGAATGATAATCCGTTGAACCCAGATCTAAGGGATCATCTCAATGGGCGCAAGAACCCCGTACCGAGGCGTGAAACTGGGGTTGTAATCAATGATAACCAGTTCCCACTTCTTCAAGTCAGACCCGCCGTGGATCCAGTCCAAGAAAGGATTGAACAATTGGAAAGAGCATTCAAGCTCTTACAAAATGAACGAAGTCGGGAACGGGACGAAGAGTTTGACTAAGAACTTGAACCCTTTGCCCCCCATATTTCCAGCACCTCGTTTCCTTAGGGATTCCGAATTCCTCATGTCCCACCATTTGATGGGAATTCGGATCTGTACAGCCATTTAAGTATGTTCAACACACTCATGCGAGCCAGTAATGTAGGCTACGAGCTCAGATGCATACTGTTCCCAGCCTCGCTCACGGAGCCAGCAAAGAACTGGTTTGAGAAGTATAAGAGACATTCGATTGCTTCTTGGGATCAATTATCTAGAGATTTCAAGAAGCAATTCAAAGCCATGGTCAGATTAGGGCCGAGGCGTCTGCCTTGACCAATGTCCGACAGCAGCCGAATGAAACATTGAAAAGTTACCTCACAAGGTTTAATTTGGAAGTCACCCGAGCTCGTGACGTCGAGGACAGTGGCCATTTAATGTGTAACGACCCAAAATTTGCTGATAAGGCTTAGGGCCTTGATTAGCGTGCCTGGAGGGCAATAAATGATTTAATATGTTAATATGTGAATTTATGTGAATATGTGATAGATATGCATGTTTAGTTGAATTAAATATGCATGTGGGCCCTGCTTGGATATTAGGGGTATGTTTGTGATTTTAGCCCGTTGAGGGTATAAATATGATAAATGCGATATGTATGTGATTTATCTGTGCAGCACGACCCGAGACAGACCTGGGGAGCGGTTAGCCAGAAAGTCACAACGGGGTTGAGAATCCGACTCAGGGTGAGTCGAGGGGTATTTTGGGTATTAGATGTGTTATGGGGTTCTCGGGTTATGGAAATAAATATTTGGAGATATATTTGAGGTTAGAATGTCTAGGAGAGAATATTGGGGAAATTTACCATTTTGCCCTCGGGGACGTTTTGGTACCCCGAGCCTTGAGGTAACCTTATAGACTTAAGTTAAATAAAACAAAACTTGGAATTGTTTAGAACATTCAGAAACCGACTCTTTCCTTCTCTCTCTCTTGAAGTTGTCTTCTTTTCTTTCTCTTCATTTGAGCTTGGGAGAATTCTTGGTGAAATCAAGCTAAGGATTAAGTAGTGAAGCTGGGAATCTTTGGAGCTAGAAGCCTGAGGCTTAAGGACCAAATTCAGAGACTAAGTTGTGCAAGGGTAAGCTTTAAATTACAAGGTTTTAGCTTGAAGGTTCTGCTGTTTTTTTTTAGAATATGCATAAAGCTGGGTGAAGGGTTGGTATTGGGTTTTATGAGGTTTTTGGTTTAAGTTCTTGTTAGGTTTTGCTGCTGTGATTGTCTTAAGACTTCTGAGATTAATGTTTGGATTGTTAGGTTGATTTTTAAGGATGGTTTGCTGGGTTTTAGAGGAGAAAATGAAGGATTTTTCTGGGTTCGAAGGGTTGGGCTGCGACATTGTTCTTGCTGAGCCGCGGCCCTTCGAAGCATTTGGGTGGCCTAGAAGAAGGGAGAGCCGCGACATGCCTTAGCTAGGGCTGCGGTGCACATGTCCTGTTTTGGGTGTGCTCTCGGGTTTGGGGGCGAGCCACGGCATGGCCCCATAGGGCCGCGACTCTTAGTGCCATTTTGTGTTTTTAAGGGTGTTAGGCTTGGGAACTCAAAGGTTAAGGCTTGGGATGGATTTTATCACTCGGATTGATAGAATTCAAGGTCCCGGAGATTGGAGATATGGCTCAAAGTTATTTAATGGATTAGAACTTGATGGATGAATATTGTTAATGTGTTGTGACTAGGGTTTCGGCGAGGCTCAAGTTAGAGGACTGTGCTCGGGATATCGGTGCTCGGAGAGCTCGGGACGCAGGTAAGAAAACCCCTGTTCCCATAGAGCTTGTATGCAGGGCTGAGCCCAATATGTTTGAACTGCAGGGCGTAGCCCTTTGAATTGAGTTTGTTAAAGTTTAGTATATATTTTATTATGCTATGAATGCAATTGTGTAAATGTTCGGCAAGAGCCGGGAACGGCGCAAGCCGAGGTCGGTAGGGGCCGGGAACGACGTTAAGCACGTTGAGTGCAAGGCCGAGTGCGGCAAGGGGTCGGGAGTAGCGTTGAGCACATGGAGTGCGAGTTGCCAGGGCGAGACCCTAAAGGATACTTGGGATATCCTCACGGTGTGGACCACAAACCCAGGCCCTGGTAAAGCGCCTGGGACGGCTTGGTCATATGTGTTGAGCCTACTAATGGCCTGTTTATACGCTATGTGTTTGTTATGCATATGTTTTCTGCTTGTGAGGGTTTTCTTGCTGGGCTTCGGCTCACGGGTGCTCTGTGGTGCAGGTAAGGTCAAGGGAAAGGTCGACCAACCATGAGTACGGAGAGCATGAAGTGACGCATACATGTTTGGCCTGCCTGGCTGCCACAGCCAGTGGTTTTTGAGAGATGGTTGTGTTAAAACCTAGATTTTGTCGTCTAGTCGACCTGCTTTGTATTTATATGTTGTAAATATTTCTAAACAGTGTTTTGGGATCCCAGGTGTCAAACACTTTATGATTTTCAGTAAATGAAATTATTTTCAAAGTTTATAACTCCGCTTATGATTTAAATACACATTTTGACCTAAAATCCCGATTAGCGGGCTTAAAGCACATTTTAAACTCACTTGGTAACGGCTCTAAGGCAGTAGGGCGTTACATAATGGTTGTCCGAGCCGGAGTAATGCCTGGAAGTCCTCTCTGGGAGGATATGTAGAGGAAGCCCGTAAGGTCCTTAACCGAGTTCAATCGACAAGCTCAGAGGTTTGTTAATGTAGAAGAGGCGAGGTCATCAATAAATATGACCTCTCAGCCCATAACTACAACAACAAACACAAACTCTGCCTCGACCTCGGTGGATCCTACGACCTCAAAACCCCCTGGGGACAATCCTTCTAAAAGGAAGAAGAATAAAGGGAATAACCCCGAGGCAGAAGGGGGAAAGAAGAAGAAAGGGGAAAGATATTTCTCCGTATACAAAGTGTATACCGAGCTCAATGAGTATCGGGGGAATATCTACCTAGCTAATGAAAACCAGGTCCCTTTCAGACGACCCGACCCCATGAGAAACCAAAAAGCGAAAAGAGACACCAACAAGTACTGCAGATTGTTATATTATTTTATAATATAATGTTTTAGATTAAATAAATGTGACAAAGAGTGTCACATTTTGTAACATATTTGGTGTTACAAATTTGTCACTTCCAAATATCACCCATTATTGTGTAGATTTGTTGTTACACAATATTGAGATGAATTTCTTAAAGTTATATGAGAAATGACTGATAGAGATGTGATTTTAACTCTCATATTGTGTATGGAAGTTACAAAATCAAGTGAGAATAAATTTGGAACGTTTTGGAAAATTGGTTGCTGGAAGGCGCCGCAGCCCAAGTAGCATATTTACATTGAGGGTCGCGGCGCCTGTTTTTTAGGCTGCGGGCCAAGTAGCTGGCAACATTTTCCAACTTCGGTTTTTATCCAATTTTGAACATTTCCAACAGCCAAGTAACTCCCAAATCTCTATTTTAATTCCATAAAATATCCAATTAGTCATTGGTAACAACCATGGGGGTTGGTGGAATTTGAAATTCAAAGGGTGTCTCAAAACTCTATAAATAGGAGCCTAATGCTCACTTGTAAGATACAACATTTCTATCCATTAGAGCACTTGGCTAGAAACTCCTTGAGACTTGATAATTCCAAAAAACATTTCCTATAATATGTGAGAGATCCCTTAGTGCTTGAGTTAGGAGGAAATAAGCTTTTGGACAAAGGTTTCAAACCTTGTTCAAGTTGGTGATCCCCAACACTCTTCACTTTGGTAGTGTGAGTGAGAGTTGTTTCTATTTAGTTTGTTTGTTCTTTCTTTCTATTCTATTTCTCTTCATCTTCATATTCTTCTCTTTTGTTTATTTGTATTTCTTGTTTTGAGTTGTAATCTTCTTTTTTATTTTTATTTTAAACACTTTTACTTTACTTGTAATATTTTGCTATGAGTTGTATTCTATTATTCATCTCTTCTTCTTGTTCTTTAGTTTATTTACATTTTCAGTTATAAAGTTGTAACCTTATTCAATCAAATTATATTTATTTATACTATATTGTCTAGAGTTGTAATATTATTATCAATTTCCATGGAGGCAAAATAATTTTTCCTAACATTCAAAAGCTTACCCTTGTTTGTTTCAATGGAAGGTGAGACCATCAAGATTATGAATCAAGACCTAGTGAGATTGGATAGGTTTGATGGGTCCAATTTCACTAGATGGCAAGACAAGGTGAGGTTTCTTTTAACCACTCTCAAAATCGCCTACATTCTAGAATCCACTCTAGAACCTCTCCCAACACCATCCGACAAAGACACTCCCGAGGTGGTGGAGAAAAGAAGGAAGAGGGAGGAGGACAATCTCCTTTGTAGGGGTCATATCCTTAATGCCCTTTCTGATAGGCTCTATGACCTCTACACCAAGACCAAATCGGAAAAGGAGATATGGGATGCACTTGAAACAAAATTCAAGGCGGGAGAGGAAGGTACCAAAAAGTTTTTGATATCGTAATATTTTGATTTCAAATTTTTTGGTAATAAACCCATGCTTCCTCAAATACATGAGTTGAAAATTATTGTTAACAAATTGAAAGTGCTAAAGATTGAGCTTCCCGAGGCCTTTCAAGTTGGTGCTATAGTGGCTAAATTACCACCAACTTGGAAGAGCTATAGGAAAAGAATCCTTCATAAAAATGAGGATTATTCTTTGGAGGAAATCCAAAAACATATTCGAATCGAAGAGGAATCGATATGTAGAGATAAACTTGTGGAGGGGTTTAATGAAGAGACTTCCAAAGCAAATGCGGTGTCATAACCAAAACATCCCAAAAACAAAGGGAAAAAGGGTAACGAGAAACCTTTGGGGTCCAAAAACCAACCCAAACAAGTTTAAGGGCGAGAAAGGTCCTTGCTTTGTGTGTGGGAAAAAGGGTCACTATGCTAGAGATTGTAGGCATAGAAAAGACCAACAAGGACCTATGGTGAACGCAACTCAAGAGGAAAACATAGTTGCTACCCTTAGTAAGGTGAATGCGGTCTAAGGCAAGGTGAAAGGGTGGTGGTATGATACATGTGCCACCATCCATGTCACCTATGACAAATCATTGTTCAAGACCTTTGAAGAGTCAAAGGGCAACCATGAGATTCAAATGGGCAATGAAGGAAAATCTAAGGTACTTGGCAAAGGTACCATTGAAGTATTTTTCACCTCCAACAAGGAAGTTACATTAGTGAATGTACTTTATGTTCCCGAAATGAGTAGAAACCTGGTAAGTGGTGATTTTCTTGGCAAGCCCGGCATTAAAGCCATTTTTGAGTCTGGTAAACTTATACTTACCAAATCAAATGTATTTTTGGGAAAGGGGTACTCTTGTGAGGGTATGGTTAAATTGTGCACCAATGATGTAACTTTCAATGTTATCGAGAAAAATGTTAATTCCGCCTATATTGTTGAGTATGATTCTTTATATTTGTGGCATCTTAGACTATCGCATATAGGTTTTTCAACCATGAAAATAGTAGTAAAATGTGGAATGATTGCATGCAATATTAAAAACTATGGTAAATGTGAAACATGTGTTAAGGCAATAATGATTAAGAAACCATTCCCTAGTGTAGAAAGATAATCTAATTTACTAGATTTAATCCATAGTGATCTTTGTGAATTAAATGGTGTTTTAACTAGAGGTGGTAAAATGCATTTTCTTACTTTTATATATGATTTTAGTAGATATACCTATGTGTTTCTTTTAAAGCATAAAGATGAAACTTTTGATGCTTTTAAATTGTATAAATTAGAAGTTGAAAATCAACTAAATAAAAAGATTAAGGTGCTAAGAAGTGATATAGGAGGAGAGTACTTCTCTAATGAATTCAACACATTTTGTGAAGAAAATGGTATAATTTATGAGTGCACCGCACCTTATACACCACAACACAATGGTGTTGCCGAAAGGAAAAATAAGACTTATCTAGAGATGATAAATTCTATGTTGGTGTTTTCTAAGTTGAATTTCAACTTATGGGGTGAAGCGTTATTAACCGCTTGTCACATTCTAAATCGAATTCCAATGAAGAAAAATGAGATATCTCCATATGAGTTATGGAAAGGAAGAAAACCAAACATAGGGTACTTCAAAGTGTGGGGGTATCTTGCATATTGCAAGAAAAACAAGCCTAATAGAACAAAGTTAGGTTCAAGAGCCATAAAGTGTGCTTTTGTTGGTTATGCCAACAATAGTAAAGCTTATAGGCTATTAGACTTAGAGTCTAATATTGTGATTGAATCTAGAGAAGTTGAATTCTTTGAGAACATGTTATGTGACAACAATTCTCAAGTTTCAACATCTCTAAAGGAGAATTTGGTATATGAGAACAATTTTCAAGCTTCTACATCCAAAATTGATTCTCAAGAGGAAAATTCTCAAAAGAATGTAAAGTAACCCTTTGAACTTAGAAGAATTCAAAGGCTAAAAAATAATGAGAAAAGTCTAGTAGTGGACGAGATTGATTCTCAACGAATTTCATTCTACATGGTAGAAGGAAATAGAGAGGAAGTCATTAGGAAAATTCCTATTGTACTTCTCGTTGAGGATGACCCTAAGACTTATAGAGAAGCTATGCAATCGAGAGATAGTGCATTTTGGAAAGAAGCCATCAATGATGAGATGGATTCAATTCTTTCCAACAACACTTGGGAATTGGTAGACCTCCCACGGGGGTCTAAGCCAATAGGGTGTAAGTGGGTATTTAGGAGAAAATACCACACTGATGGCACTATCCAAACATTTAAAGCTAGATTAGTAGCTAAAGGTTTTAGGCAAAAAGAGGGTATCGATTATTTCGATACCTGTGCACCTGTTGTAAGAATAACTTCTATAAGAATTTTATTCGCTTTAGCTTCTATACACAACTTGTATGTTCATCAAATGGATGTCAAAACGGCATTCCTTAATGGTGACCTCAATGAGGAGGTCTATATGGAACAACTCGAAGGGTTTGTCCTACCAAAATATGAACATAAAGTGTGCAGACTTGTAAAATCCTTATATGGATTGAAACAAGCTCCTAAGCAATGGCATGAGAAATTTGATCAAGCCATCATGTCTAATGGGTTTAGACATAACAATGGTGACAAGTTTTTGTATTCCAAAACTTGTAAGGGATATGTGATCATTGTTTGCTTATATGTGGATGACATGCTTATTCTATGTGATAGCATGAAAGGGATAGAAGAAACGAAGAGGTTTCTATCATCAACCTTTAAGATGAAAGATCTTGGAGAAGTTGACACCATACTTGGTATCAAAGTAAAGAAACATAGTGGGGTTTTGCGTTAGGGCAAGCCCACTATGTTGAGAAAGTATTGAACAAATTTAACCATCTCAAGGTTAAAGATGCCAATACTCCATTTGATCATAGTGTAAAACTAGAGAAGAATGAAGGAAGAGCGGTGGCTCAATTGGAGTATGCTAGTGCTATAGAGAGTCTAATGTACGCTGTCCAATGTACTAGATCTGATATAGCATTTGCAGTGAGTAAACTTAGTAGGTTTACAAGTAATCTCACCGTGGATCACTGGAAGGCGATTGGAAGAGTCCTAGGTTATCTCAAGAAAACCTAAGGTCTAAGCCTTCATTACTCCAAATTTCCTTCAATCTGAGAAGGATATACAGATGCAAGCTGGATATCCAATCTTGGGGACAACTTGTCCACAACTGGTTGGGTATTTACACTTGGTGGGGGTGCAATTTCTTGGGGTTCCAAGAAACAAACCTGTATATCTCATTCCACTATGGAAGCAGAGTTTATAGCTCTAGCTGCTACTGACAAAGAGGCCGAATGGTTAAGGGATTTGTTGATAGAGATACCCCTAATCAAAGAGAATGTATCCATTATATCGATACATTGTGATAGGCAAGCTACATTGGCTAGAGCATACAGCAGAGTGTATAATGGGAAGTCTAGACACATTAGTCTAAGACATGGATATGTAAGAGAATTGATTCAAAGAGGAGTCATCTCAATATCCTATGTGAGAACAAGTGAAAATCTCGCGTATCCTTTCACTAAGCCACTAACAAGGGATCTACTGGCTACATCATCTCGAGGGATGGGACTTAAACCCCCTAAAGAGATTCACGATTGATGGTAACCTATCTTAACACTGTTATTCAACCAGTGTTAGGTTCAATAGGTAACAACAAGTCAGTCAAGTGAATATTAGTTGTACTCAAAACAAGTCCCATATGAGATGTTGAGCACTTGTGAGTTACCAAGTTGAGGGTTAAAACCGAAAGGTTTTTTAATAGAATTCAGTCTTGTGAAGACAAGTATTTTTGGTAACAAAATACTGTAAGAATTCTACCTATATGGACTTAGGGGTGGTGCCGCCTCTCATGAGAATGGGAATATTCTCAAGAACGTCTATGAATGGAAAGTGCACATGGCCATTAACGGTGCAGAGAGAGACATAGAGGTCTCAAGTGAACATCGCAAAGGTGTGTGTCTTATCACCGATTTGTCAAAATGAAAAAATGGTTCAATGCCTAGTGCAACCAAATTTTTGACACATTTTGTGATAATTACACTATAGTAAAGTTCAAGTTGAAAAATACTTTGCTTTATGCACTAATGCAATGACTCCTATAAGAGAGAGTTCTTATTTAATCAAGTGGGGGATTTGTTATATTTAAAAAATATAATGATTGATTAAATAAGTGTTACAATAGATAACTATTTAATCGAGTGGGAGAATGTTATATTATTTTATAATATAATGTAATATTATATTATATTATAATGTTTTAGATTAAATAAATGTGACAAAGAGTGTCACATTTTGTAACATATTTGGTGTTACAAATTTGTTACTTCCAAATATCACCCATTATTGTGTAGATTTGTTGTTACACAATATTGAGATAAATTTCTTAAAGCTATATGAGAAATGACTGATAGAAATGTGATTTTAACTCCTATATTGTGTATGGAAGTTACAAAATCAAGTGGGAATAAATTTGGAACGTTTTGGAAAATTGGAAAATTGGTTGTTGGAAAATGACTAAGGGCCGCAGCGCCTGAAATAGGCGCCGCGACCCAAGTAGCATATTTACACTGAAGGTCGCAGCGCCTGTTTGTCAGGTCGCGGCCCAAGTAGCCGGCAACATTTTCCAACTTCAGTTTTTATCCAATTTTTAACGTTTCCAACAACCAAGTAACTCCCAAATCTCTATTTTAATTCCATAAAACATCCAATTAATCATTGGTAACAGCCATGGGGGTTGGTGGAATATCAAAATTCAAAGGGTGTCTCAAAACTCTATAAATAGGAGCCTAATGCTCACTTGTAAGATACAACATTTCTATCCATTAGAGCACTTGGCTAGAAACACCTTGAGACTTGATAATTCCAAAAAGCATTTCCTATAATCTGTGAGAGATCCCTTAGTGCTCGAGTTAGGGGGAAATAAGCTTTTGGACAAAGGTTTCAAACCTTGTTCAAGTTGGTGATCTCCAACACTCTTCACTTTGGTAGTGTGAGTGAGAGTTGTTTCTATTTAGTTTGTTTGTTCTTTCTTTCTATTCTATTTCTCTTCATCTCCATATTCTTCTCTTTTGTTTATTTGTATTTCTTGTTTTGAGTTGTAATCTTCTTTTCTTTATTTCAAACACTTTTACTTTACTTGTAATATTTTGCTTTGAGTTGTATTCTATTATTCTTCTCTTCTTCTTGTTCTTTAGTTTATTTGTATTTTCAGTTATAGAGTTGTAACCTTATTCAATCAATCTATATTTATTTGTAATATATTGTCTAGAGTTGTAATATTATTATCAATTTCCATTGAGGCAAAATAATTTTTCCTAACACAGATTTCATAGAGATATCAGACATACAACCGATGAATGCAGGAAATTTAAAGACAAGATCGAAGGATTGATCTCGAGAGGATACTTCAGACAATATGTTAGGAACCAAAACCCCAATCAGGCTTCCACCAGCCAGAGGGCAGCAGCAACACCACCACCTGCCCAGAACAACAACTCCCGAGCAACGGAAGATGAACGACCCCCTCCGATTGATGGAGAAGATGTTATAACCATCTTTGGGGGGGGGGGGGGGGGGGGGGGGGCACATATTGCAGGACCGGGCAGGAACGCCCAGAAACGATATGTGAATGAGCTGAAAACAGGTGACAGGTCTCCTTACGAACCCGAGCCTATAGCTCCAAAACAGCAAAGGGTTGAATCTCAACCTATAACTTTTACTGAGGATGATGCGTCTCAAGTAAAATTCCCTCACAACGACCCGCTGGTCATCACCCTTCAGCTCGCGAATAAGAGGGTACATAGAGTCCTAATTGATAACAGGAGCTCACTAAATATCCTTTATAAGGCCACCTTAGAAAAGATGGGACTCGCGCTTCGCGACCTAAAGGCCTGTGCAACGACATTGTACGGTTTTTCAGGAGAAGGGATTGCCTGTGTGGGATCCATCGAACTCCCCGTGACCTTGGGAGACTTCCCAGTCTCAACAACCAAGATGATGGAGTTCGTAGTAGTGGATCTTCCATCTGCCTACAACATACTGCTCAGGAGACCCGCCCTAGTAGGGTTGGGGGCAGTGTCGTCCGTTAGGCACCTGGCCATCAAGTTCCCGACTTCTAGTGGCATCAAGACGCTAAAAGGGGACCAACTCGCAGGGAGGGGATGCTATAGCATTTCCGTTAGAGGAAAGAAACAGACGAGTGCACAAACACTTTTCATAGTTCAGAATAAGGATGGGATAGTCTTCGAGATAGACGAGGAAATTGATTCGAAAATAGAAGAAAGGGCTGATCTCGAGCCGTTAGAGGTGCTCGAAGAGGTTGACCCCTCAAAAACTGTGAAGGTGGGGAAAAACCTTCTGGAAGAAACGAAATATCAATTAATTTGCTTTTTGAAAAAGAACCAGGATGCTTTCGTATGGTCACATTCGGACATGGTAGGTGTAACGCCCTGGATAACCAAGATCGTTACACTGTGTGTTTATAAAAGTGCTAGACTTGCTAAACAAGTCATTTAATTAAGAACGTGTTATAGAAACTATAATGGAACTAGGGTTAAAAGATTTTGGTCTTAAAAGTCACATTTCTTATAAAGAAACATTTCCAGTTTACACGGGATCCCACAAATATTAAGATTAAAACCATTTACAAAAGATTCAAGAATTAAATACAGTAGTAGCCATATTAAGGCAAAACAGACATTTAGGCAATATCTGTCCTGATCCACTCCTCGGCCATGGCGACCGAACAGCTGGCTATGTACATTCAACCCCACAGCTCTCCATCTCAGGATTGGTCCAACTTGCCTTTGCCTTTACCTGCACCACGTAGCACCCGTGAGCCAAGGCCCAACAAGAAAACACAACAACAGAGCATAAGCAATCAACAGCCAACTCAATATCTCATATTGCATAAACATGTTCACAACCACATAAACATTCAGAATAACCAAGTATTCAGCATAATAAACATATCAACTCATATCATATATCCATTTGCAAATGAAAACTAGGGTTAGCGCCCTCAGGCCGCACCCTCCGTTATCCCACTGGCTCCGACCCGCTTAAATAGAGCTCAGTGAATAATAAGCTATCCTCGGCTACCAGTGGCCAAGCCGCGCCCTGTGCGCAAATATTGAATACGACACCCTTAGGCCGCTATCACATGTCCCATGGCGTAATACCATCATTGAAATTATACAAATATTGGGAGCTCTTAGTCCCATCACAAACATATAACCGGGTGCAGTTTTCTTACCTTCAGATTCACTAGCTTTGTTCACTTGACTCCTTGCGCATGATCCTTCTCGAGCCCTAGCGCTCACCTAATCACAACCATAGATCAAAGTCATCATCAACCCTCAATTCCATAACCTAGCCTCGGGACCAATCCCGAGCCCTCGGGAAGTCCTAATTCCACCAAACAGGGTGGTGGAATCGAACCCCGAACCCTTGGTAAAAAACCCTTGTAAATAACCCTAAAATCCCTTTCTAGAAATAGGACGCTCTAAGGAGGGCGCTACAGTGCTACAAGCAGAACCAAAATCCCCCAAAAAGCATGGCCTAGCACTACAGCATCCAAAGGCTAGCGCTGTAGCGCTAGTCACAGATAGCCAACACCACATTTTCCCTTCCTGGGTTTTCCCCGAGCCAAACTCAACCAAAACTTCTCCAAACCTTCACCAAACTTAAAAACAAGCTTATTAACACACCCCACTCATCCCAAGCATCCCGAATACTCAAAACCCAATCACATGCATCCCTAATCTCAAAATTCTCCATTGTTATTCATAGACTTCAGAAACTCAGCAAAGACAATCAAACCTTCAAAGTTTAAAGCTTAGAATTTATACCTTTGATGGAAATTCGACCTTAAGTTGCCTCTAGACCTCCTTAGCTTGCTCTTCCTCAATCCTTAGCTCCAACTTCCCTTGCATTCCCCATCATTTCAGCTTAGATACCTTAGTTAGAAATCAAAACTAGAACTGAAGAAACTTCAAAGTCTTACCTCAACCAAATGACTTATCCTTGCTAAACCCTTGCCAAATCTTCAAGTCAGACCAAGAGCTCTTACCTCAAGCTTACCCTAATTTCCCCTGGGTTTCTGCTCCAAAATACCTCAAGAAAATGGTGAAGGAGATCACCAACCGACCCTTAGAAAAACAGCTCTGTTTTCTTCCCTTTCTTTTTCTTTCTTTTCCTTCTTTCCCCAAACTTCTATATTATTCTACCACTTCCACTAACATAAAGCCTCAGCAATACCTATCTCTTAAAAGCCAAATGAACATAATGCCCTCCCCTTTAATTCTAAATCCTTTTATCCACTTATGGGCATTTTAGTCATTTTACCCAATTCCCGCTAATTCCTCGAGTGTCTATAACATTTTCCGCTTACTTCCCGATACCTAATCAATCACCAATTATATTCCTCATTATCAAAATTAACCTCAATATATTCTCTAAATTCCCATTTATACCCCCAGGCTCGCCCCGAGCCGGGTATATATCCCCGTCGTGACTTTTTCGCTAATCTGCTCTCTAGGATCGTCTCGAGTCATAGATCACAGATATATCCACATAATAATGTGGTCTCAACAATTATTGCATATATATATAGTTATGCCCGCAACGGCTAAAATTACGATTATGCCCTTCTAACCTAATCAGGGCCTACATGCATACTAATACACATAGTCATGCATCTCAGGTATTCAAATAGTCATATAACATGCTTTAAATCATTAAATCACATATATTCTATTTATGCCCTCCTGGCACACTAATCAAAGCCCTTAAGCCCTATTAGTAAATTTGGGTCGTTACAGTAGGGATAAGTCCGAATGTGATGAGCTACGCTCTTAACATTGACAAGAGCTTCCCCCCGAAGCAGCAAAAATGAAGACTCCTGGATGACGACAAAAAGAAAGCCCTGAAGGAAGAGGTCTATAGGTTAAAGGCGAATCAATTCATACGAGATGCCTTTTACCTTGATTGGGTCGCCAACCCGATGTTAGTTCCAAAACCTAACGGAACATGGCAGACGTGTATCGATTACTCGGACCTCAATAAAGCATGTCCTAAGGACTGCTTTCCCCTACCTCGGATCGACCAGCTCGTAGATGCCACAGCTGGGCATGGACTTATGTCATTCATGGACGCTTATTCTAGATATAACCAGATTTCCATGCATGCCCCGGACCAAGAGCATACGAGTTTTGTGACAAATAAAGGACTGTATTGCTACAATGTCATGCTGCTCGGGCTCAAGAATGTTGGAGCCACATACCAACGGCTCGTAAACATGATGTTCTCTGAGAAGATAGGTAATAACATGGAATTTTATGTTGATGATATGTTGTTCAAATCTAAACATAACAATAACCATGTGGACAACCTCGAAGAATGCTTCGCCGTGCTACGGAAGTACAACATGAAGCTCAACCCCCAGAAATGCTCTTTTGGAGTATCGTCGGGAAAGTTCCTGGGTTTCATTGTAAATGCACGGGGAATAGAGGCTAATCCTAGCAAGATACAGGTGTTAATTGACATGCCCTCACCTTGAAAGTATAAAGATGTCCAGAGTTTGACTGGACGGATGGCGGCATCAAGTAGGTTCATATCGAAGTCTACAGACCGCTTCTCCCATTTTTCAATCTTTTGAGAGGGGGCAAAAATTTCGAGTGGACAAAGGAATGCGAGCTAGCATTTCAGGAACTCAAGAAGCACCTCCCGGAGCCTCCTATCTTGTCAAAATCTATCATAGGAGAAATTTTGTATCTATATCTCGCTACAACCGAGCACGCCATCAGCGCCATGCTCATCCGAGAGGACCAAAAGGTACAAAAGCCAGTATACTATGTCAGCAAAAGGTTACTAGGGGCAGAATCGAGATACCCCTTAATGGAGAAATTGGCTCTCAGCCTAATTCACTCATCTCGAAAGCTCCGACCTTACTTTCAAGCACACCCCGTCCATGTGCTGACTGACCAACCACTACGACAAGTCTTATCAAAGCCAGAAGCCTCAGGTCAATTATTAAAATGGGCTGTCGAGCTCGAACAATTTGAGGTTACTTATCATCTGAGGACAACCATCAGAGGACAGACCCTGGCAGACTTCATAGTGGAATGCACTGGAATGACTAACGATGAAGTTATAACCCCAGCCCGCAAGCTGTGGAAACTTTATGTTGATGGGTCTTCCAACAAAAATGGATCGGGGGCAGGAATCATATTGATCACTCCAACTGGAAGCCGATTTCACTCCGCCTTGAGATTCGACTTCGAAGCATCCAATAACGAGGTTGAATATGAAGCTCTGTTGGCAGGACTTCGAATAGCCGAGGAACTCAAGGCTAAGGCGATACATTGTTACAGTGACTCGCAGTTGGTGGTCAACCAAATTTTAGGGGAATAACAGGCTCGTGGGACAAAAATGGCTGCATATTTAGAAAAAGCAAAAGTAGCTCTCGAACACTTCGAGTTCTACACAATAAAGCAGGTTCCCCGAGAGCAAAACTCGAATGCGGATGCTCGAGCTAGGCTCGCCACATCCACCGAGGTCGACGAGCTGAATGTTGTACCAATCGAGCATCTGTCGCCGCCCAGTATAAGTAAACCTAAACAGGAAGACATTTGCATGATTGACTTTGAGCCAACCTGGATGACCCCAATAGTTGAGTACCTTGAAATCAACATTCTCCTGGCAGAATAGAACAAGGCTCAAAAACTGATGTATCAGATCCCTAGATACACTATTATGGAAGGAAGTATATATCGGAGATGATACTCTATGCCACTGCTCCGATGTGTGACTCCACCCGAGGCCAAGAAGATCCTAGAAGAGATACATGAAGGATTCTGTGGGGACCACACTGGGGGGCATATCTTATCAAAGAAAATTATACGCCAAGGATACTTCTGGCCCACTATCAAAGTAGACTCATTTGATTACGTCAAGAGATGCGATAAGTGTCAATGGTTTGCGACAATCCCACAAGCTCCACCTTCCGAGCTAACTATGATGACCTCCCCATGGCCCTTTGCTGTCTGGGGAATTGACCTCATAGGCTCATTGCCAACAGGCAAGGGCAGAGTTAAATACACAATAGTCGCGGTAGATTACTTTACGAAGTGGACCGAGGCCGAATCCCTGGCAACAATTACCTCAAAGAAAGTCTTGGACTTTGTGGTAAAAAATATAATTTGTCGATATGGAATGCCAAGGAAGATAGTACAGGATAACGGTACTCAGTTCGATAGTGAATTGTTTACTAATTTTTGTGAGAAAAATGGGATAATGAAGAGCTTATCCTCTGTGGCCCATCCCCAAGTGAATGGCCAGGTCAAAGTTGTGAATAAAACTCTGAAGAGCTCAATGAAGAAGAAATTGGTAGAAGCTAAGGGAAAATGGCCCGAAGAGCTACCCCTAGTCTTATGGGTGTACACCCTAAATATCTACGGGTAATTAGTGAGCTGGAAAAGGGCATAATTCAATCCGCCACGTGTAAACCGTCCACCCGGAGCTGCTGTTACGAGTCTCCACCTCTTTAGCCCGAGCTGATCAAAGAGTTAGCAGTATACTTGAAGGCAACGGGTCAACAGTATGGATACCACGAGCTAGCGCTACATCAAGCTCGAGGTGCGGCATAGATCTGGCATCCCCGAATATTTGTGAAATCAACCACGCAATGTAAATGTGCGCATATCAGATATCACATGTCTATTCCATTCCTGAATTCTCGGACACGCAGCATAAACGTTCGTGTTCAGGCACCCCACGACTGGTTTGGGCCATGCGGCCCATTATCTCCTCTTATCTATTGATTAGACAACACCTCATTGTCAGGTTTTAGGAATTAATCATAAGTGTCACAGAGATGACATGATGGCTAAGAAGTTCACGGGATGACCCCCTTTACCAACGCCCATATATACTCTCCCTATAAATACTGAGACCCTGGGCGTTGCAAGGGGTTGGCATTTTTATGGTAAAGAAACACTCTGTAAGGAATACTCGAGAGATATCAATAATATTGACTGGTGGACTAGAAGGATATCAATAAAAGGAAAGGAGTGATAACCTACCCATTCGCTAGTTTAGAATTAAGTTATCTTCATATTACGGTTCACTTTTTAGCACTAATCCATCCTGTTTATTCGTATAATTATCTGTTGGCGAAGAACCGCGTCAACAGTTTGGTGCTTTCATTGAGATGATTTAGATTGGTGCTATTGCAGAAACTTGACCATGGTGGTTACTCGTTCGAGGCATGGTAATGAAGCAGATCAACATGATAGGCAGAAGGCCCACCATGCCGCCATATCCGATGAACAAAACCCCGAGGTCCAGCAGCGACCGGGAAAGCAGCCTATGGGCCAGGGCGACACCGGGAGTTCGACACCCCGTCCGCCAAATCCGAACCCAGATTTCTACACGGCGATAGAGATGGAGAACGTACAATTGAGAAGTTAGCTGTCAAAAGCAAACAAGCATATTGAAGAGGTCTTGGTCCGGTTACCTCCTCTTACAACCGACGCTAACGTCAGAAAGAGGCATAGCGGGACTCATAGGTCCTGCCGGGATAACTGGTCCAGGCCCAGCCGGTCAGTCAGAACCTCAACTCCGAGTTTTACTCCCACGTCACACCACCACTGGGAAACTGTGTTTGAGGAGTTTCCTAGGGCCGATCAGCGATTCAGCCGATCGGTCCGGACCTCAACTCCTAGCTCGATTCCACCCTTGAACGCACCCAGAAGGGCCCGAGGCAGCTCGCGGAGGAGATCCGGGGAGGGCTCGCGAAGATAGCCTGCTTCGCTTAGCCGTCCTGCACCACGGTCAGACCGCCGAGCGCAGGACGCGGGGAATGGTAGAGTGGAGCGACTGCGTCCTAGCTTGATCTGCCCAGACGGGACCAGGATCACATCACCAGTTAGGCATCCCCCGTCGCCAATAAGATACCCATCTCCTCCCCGTCCAGTTCAGGACATTCCGGCTCATGGGAGCAGCAGGAGAAATCCTCCTTCTGTCAGTCCTTCCTATCGCAGCCAAGTGCATGTGGAAGTCCTGGATCCTCACCCTCAACACCGGGCTCCTAACTTTTCAAACGGGAGTTACTGGACCGGAAGTCATCGAAGTGGCATGTCCGGTGAAGACCTGCACCATCTTTTGAATTCGGCTCAAAGCCCTCCGGCCACCCCGAGGGCCGACCTTCGAGATCGCCTCAACTCACAAAGAGGAGATCTGACTAGAAATGGTAGTCATGCTCACTGAGGGGAGGGTCTATCGGAAGTACATGACAGTGGGAATGTCCCACCTAACCAAGCTCAAGCTTGGAGGGACAATAACCCGCCTAACGCTTACAATGGAACTGGAGTTGTTGAACAGCCCCAGAACAACCAAGGAAGTAAGGACCAAACCCTAGAGCGTCTAACTCAGATGGAAGAGCTGATGAAGAAGCTCTTATCGAAAAAGGAAAAAGATGAGTATGACTCGGGGGACGAGCTCGATCTCTTCGCCCCCAGCATAGCAGCCACGGCGTATCCACCTGGTTTCTGTATGCCCCACTTGTCCAAGTTCGATGGAGATGGAGACCCGTCGGATCATTTGGGTATGTTCAACACACTGATGATGGCCTAAAACATCGGCCCCGAGCTAAGGTGTTTGATATTTCCTTCCACCTTGACTGGGCCGGCCAGGCAATGGTTCAAGCAGAATAAAAAGCAGTCCATCAGCTCGTGGAAGACCTTTTCTACTGACTTCAAGAGGGCATTTCGAGCTTCTCAGGCTGCCTGCGTCAAAGCCGACACCCTGGAAAATGTGAAGCAGCAGCCCGAGGAACCTTTGAAAGCTTACCTGAGCAGGTTCGCAAACGTCGTAGCTCGAGCCAGGGACGCGGATGACAGTTCCAAGCTTATGGCCTTGAGGACTAGAATCCTTGTTGGAGGCGGACTATGGAAAGAGATACAAAGAAAAGGTGTCAGCACCATAGACGAATTCCTAAACAAGGCCCAGGGATGGATAAACCTGGAAGAGGCGCGAGCATCGGTCGCGGGAACCAGCCAAGCCCCTGATCAGCCCGTTGGAGTGGGAACGAATGTCGTGAAAACGACTCAAACCGTTACACAGAATAACCAATTGGGTGGAGGCAAGAGAAAAGGGAGCAGCGAGGGCGGCTAGCACGACCCGAAGAAGAACAAGCCCGTGGAAAAATTTAAGCCAGTCTACGCGACTTACATCGAGCTCACAAACACTAGGGAGAACATTTTCCTAGAAAACTCTGCCCGCCTTCCCTGGAAAATTCTGGAGCCTTTGAAGCACCAGAAGGCCAAGAGGGACCCCTCCAAGTTTTGTCGATTCCACAACGACATTGGCCACAACACTAACGATTGTAGGCATTTGAAGGATGAGATCGAGACTCTCATCAGAGCCAGACCCTTGGCTCAATATGCGCGGAATAGAGTTCCCACCGGTCAACCGGCTCCAGAAGCTCCGGTAAGTCAGCCTAGACCCCAGATAAATTAGGACACCCCTCCTCCTGTGATAGGAGGAAAGATATCCACGATCTCCGGAGGCCCCCATCTGGCTGGCACGAGTAGGGGTGCCTAGAAGAGATATGGCAATGAGTTGAAGGCTCATAACGGAGTGGAGGCAACCAATCATATTCACTGAGGAAGATGCTAGTCACGTCCAGTTCCCCCATAACGACCCTCTGGTCATAACCGCCCAGCTCGCCAACCGGAGAGTTAGTAGGATACTGGTTGATAATGGGAGTTCGGTGAACCTGCTATTCCGGTCTACACTGGAAAAGATGGGTTATCTGTCACCAAGTTGAAAGCCACCTCCATGATGCTGTATGGATTTTCCGGAGAAGGATCAGCGGCGATAGGGACAATCGAGCTGGTAATTACCCTGGGAGAGTGGCCCCGGACTGTCTCTAAACTCCTCAAATTTGTGGTCATCGATTGTCCCGCTGCATACAATGCCATTTTGGGTCAGCCTACGTTGATAGCATTTGAAGCCATAACCTCCATCCGCCATCTCATTGTCAAATTCCCCTCCTCCACGGGGATATGCACAGTTTGAGGAGATCAGCTCGCTGCCAGGGAATGCTATAGCATTTCCATGAAGGGAAAGTCACGACCCGGGTAGCAGGCGATGACCATTCAGGGCGGGAATGAGGAATCTCAGGAAATAGTACCTATTCCTGAGATAGGAAAACCTCAGAGAGCCAACGAGGAGGATATCACCTTGAATGATGATGTCGATCCCAGGATAGGCAAAGATAGATCCGAGCTCCAGGCCATCGAAGAGCTTAAGGAGGTTAGTATCGACCCACAAGACCCCTCGAAGGTGGTAAAGGTTGGGAAAAACCTATGTAGCGAAAGGAAGGCGGAGCTGATTAGGTTTTTACAAGAAAATCTAGATGTGTTCGCCTGGTCTCATGGAGACATGGTAGGGATCAGCCCGAACATCATTATGCACACCCTCCACTTGGGTAAGAACGTATCTGCAAAGTCCTAGAAACAAAGGCGCCTGGGCACGACCTGAGTTGAGGCCCTAGAGGAGGAAGTAGCCCGGCTCTTAAAGTGCGGCTTTATCCGCGAGGCAAAGTTCCCGATCTGAGTCGACAATCCTGTTTTGGTCTCGAAGCCCAACGGGAAGTGGCGGACCTGCATCGACTTTTTCGATCTAAACAAAGCCTACCCCAAAGATTGCTTCCCTTTGCCAAGGATTGACCAATTGGTAGATGCCATGGCGGGGCACGAGCTCATGTCTTTTATGGATGCGTACTCAGGCTATAACCAGATCGCCATGAATTCGGTGGACCAGGAACACACTAGTTTCATGACCCCAACTAATGTTTATTGTTACAAGGTCATGCCTTTCAGGCTGAAAAATGCAGGAGCTACATACCAGAGGTTGGTAAATATGATGTTTACCAATCAGATCGGGAGAAATATGGAAGTGTATGTTGACAACATGTTGGTCAAGTAAAAAACTGCCGATAACCATGTCTCCGATCTGAAGGAATGCTTTAAGATTTTAAGAGAATACGACATGAGGCTAAACCCCCAAAAGTGTACTTTCGGGGTTGCGTCAGGAAAATTTCTGGGTTTCATCGTCAATACTAGAGGAATAGAGGCGAACCTCGATAAGTTCAGGTCACTACTCGAGATGCCATCACCCGGTCACGAAAAGACGTTCAAAGTCTGACAGGAAGGGTGGCAGCCCTTAATCGGTTTATTTCCAAATCTACCGACAAATGTTTGCCATTCTACAACCTGCTTTGGGGAAATAAAAAATTCGAGTGGACCGAAGAGTGCGAGCGTGCCTTCCTCGACCTGAAAGCACATTTAGCTGAGCCGCCCATATTATACAAGCCAACAGCAGGAGAACCTATTTTCCTTTACCTAGCTGTCACGGAAGATGCGGCTAGCGCCGTACTGGTCTGGGAAGAAGACTGGTCTCAAAAGCCAGTCTATTACATCAACAAGAGGCTTCTCAGAGCTGAATCCCAATACCCGTTGATGGTAAAGATGGCCTTCTGCCTTATTACGGCCTCCCAAAAGCTTAGGCCATATTTCTAGTCCCATTCAATACACGTCATAACCAATCAGCCTTTAAGGCAGGTTTTGCAGAAACCTGAAGCATCAGGACGTCTGTTGAAATGGGCTATCAAGCTCAGCCAATTTGAGATACTGTACGCGCCGCGAACTGCTATAAAAATCCAAGCCCTGACTGATTTTGTGGCAGAATGCACATGATTCTGAGAAGACACAGTGGAAGAACCAGCTCGGGCCTCATGGAAAGTTTTCGTAGATGGCTCGTCTAACGAGAATGGCTCCAGGGCTGGAATCATATTGATATCCCCGAAGGGACATCAATTCCACTCGGCATTGCGATTCAGATTCAAAGCGTCCAACAACGAGGCCGAATACAAAGCTTTATTGGTTGGGCTAAGGGTGGCCCAGGAGCTGAAGGCCAGCTCTGTCCAGTGCTACAATAATTCCTAGCTCGTGGTAAACCAAGTATTAGGAGAATACCAAGCACGGGGAACCAAGATGGATGCTTACCTGGCCAAGGTAAAGAAAGAGCTATCCGCATTTGATCACGGCATAATCGAGCAGATACCTCGGGAGCAGAATGCCAACGCTGACGCCTTGGCAAAGCTCGCCACCTCCGGGGAGGTAGAACCTTTAGGGCTGGTACCGGTAGAGTTCTTGGAAAGACCAAGCATAGAGGAAATCGGGGTGGAGGTCGAGATGATCGACACCAGACCGACCTGGATGACTCCCATCCTCGAGTACCTCACAACAGGGAAGTTACCCGAGGAGCGGAATGATGCAAGGAGGGTACTTTACCAAGCTCTGAGGTATATAATGATAGACGGGATATTGTACCGGCGTGGCCTCTCTTTACCTCTTCTACGGTGTGTTCTTTCAGGCGAGGCGAAGACAATTTTGCAGGAGGTGCATGAGGGCTTTTGCGGAGATCACGCTGGGGGGCAAAACCTGGCCTTGAAGATATTGAGGCAAGGGTATTATTGGTCCACTCTGTCAAAGGACTCGATTTCCTACGTCCGAAAGTGTAACAAGTGCCAGCGATTCACCACAATTGCCCGAGCCCCTCCAGTCGAGTTGAAGATGATCTCGTCCCCATGGCCGTTTGCGGTCTGGGGGATTGACTTAGTTGGTGCCCTTCCCAAAGGAAAAGGAGGAGTTCGCTACGCGGTGGTGGCTGTCGACTACTTCACAAAATGGGCAGAAGCAGAAGCCCTGGCGACGATTACTTCGAAGAGGGTCCTCGACTTCATGGTCAAGAATATTGTCTGCCGATTCGGGATGCCAAAGAAGATCGTGTCAGATAATGGAACACAGTTCGATAGCGATCTCTTCGCCCAATTCTGCGAGAGGCATGACATAGCTAAAAGCTTCTCCTCCGTGGCCAATCCCCAGGCCAATGGGCAGGTCGAGGCTGTGAACAAGACATTGAAAGAAAGCCTTAAGAAGAGGTTGGATGAGGCCAAGGGAGTTTGGTCCAAACAGCTCCCCTAGGTGCTGTGGGCATACCGGACCTCGCACCGAACTTCAACGGGTCACACTCCTTTCTCCCTGACTTTCAGGAGTAAGGCCGTCCTTCCCATTGAAGTGAAGATAGCCTCGCACAGAGTCCGGACATTTGACCAAGACCAGAACGACAAATAGCTCTATGCGTCCCTCGGCCTAATTGACGAAAAACGAGAAGCTTCGCAACTGCAGCTCACACATTATCAACAGAAGATCACTATTTATTTCAACTCAAAGGTCAAGAAGTGCATCTTTAGCGTAGGCGACCTGGTACTCAGAAGAGTCTTCTTAGCCGGTAAGGATCCCAAGGACGGAGTGTTGGGGCCAAACTGGGAAGGACCCTATCAAATAATAGAGGTTGTGAAAGAAGGAACCTTTAAGCTAGCTCGACTTAATGGAGAAGCAGTCCCACAGACTTGGAATGCTATACACCTGAAGAAATATTATCAGTAATACTTTTTTAAGGCTTAGTTAGAAAAGCCACCTTGTTGTATTAAATAATGAGATAGTTTCTTCGTATTATTGTATATTTTTATGGACATGATGTTAAAAGAGCACGTTTCAAGTAACCACGAAAGATCCTTTCCTGGTTACTTGGGAGGCATATATCCTGGAAATAACCAGGTCCTAAACTTAGAAGTTGATTCAAATTGGTTAATCAATGTTTTTCTTAAAAAGCACGAGATATCAATAAAGAATTAACGCGAACTAAGTTTTTAAAGTCAACATCCTGGATATAACCAGGTCCTAAACTTAGAAGTTGATTCAAATTGGTTAATCAATGTTTTTCTTAAAAAGCACGAGATATCAATAAAGAATTAACGCAAACTAAGTTTTTAAAGTCAACGTCCTGGATACAACCAGGTCCTAAACTTAGAAGTTGATTCAAATTGGTTAATCGATGTTTTTCTTAAAAAGCACGAGATATCAATAAAGAATTAACGCGAACTAATTTTTTAAAGTTAACGTCCTGGATACAACCAGGTCCTAAAACTTAGAAGTTGATTCAAATTGGTTAATCGATGTTTTTCTCAAAGAGCACGAGATATAAAAAAAGAATTAACGCGAACTAAGTTTCAAAGGTAATGTCCTGGATACGACCATGTCCTAAAACTTAGAAGTTGGTTTAAATAGATTGATCGATGTTTTTCTTAAAAAGCACGAGATATCAATAAAAATTAACGCGAACTAAGCTTTTAAAGTTAATGTCTTGGATACGACCAGGTCCTAAAACTTAGAAGTTAGTTTAAATTGATTGACCGATATTTTTCTTAAAAAGCACGAGATATCAATAAAAACACTATCAGGAACTAAGTTCTTACCAAATGCGTTGAAAATGAATAACAATAAAGGTAAAAAGTAGATTAAAGTGAAATCTGGGGAAACCAATTGTCTCGAGGAGAAAAAACCTCGTGGTAGAAGATTACAAATAAATAAAAAAAAGAAGGACCAAAAGTCCTAGGCCCCCCCATGCCGCTCCGACAAAGTCACCCCTTCGGCATCCTGCTCGCCTGCAGCGGAAGTCTCCCCAGTCTCAGAGGGCACCTCCTGTTGAAGTCGAGACTTAAACTTCTCGAGGAAGGGCTCCCACACCTCCGGCGCTAGGAAGGAAAAATCGCCATCCTGGTTGAAGGCCCATCAATGATAAAGCATGGCCTCCATGGAGGAGCTGGAAGATGCCCTCTCTGCCACAAGGGTGGCCTTGGCCTCCTCAAGCTCGACCTTTGCGACATCCAAGGTGACCTATGTAGCCTCAGCCTCCAATAGCTTAGCCCAGTTTGCCTCCAGATCAGCCTGCGCAGCAGCCAAGGCGGCCTGAGCGGCCTTCTTGCTTTCCTTGGCAGCCGTCAGGGTAGCCTTGGCATCTCACTCTTGTTTTTGTGCAGACGCGAGAGCGGCCTGAGCAGTCTGGAACTCGCCCTTGATCTCTTCAAACCTGGCCCTGGACCGAGCTATGCTTCAGTGTAGAGCCAAAGCTGCCTGCAAGGTCAAAAGATAATAAGACTTGTGCTATAGAAAAAGCAAAGAGAACCATTGATTAAGTAAACTTACCGTGAGGGTCATCCCCAGTGAAGACTCCATAACGTTCTCGGGGCTCCTCGTCTCAATCTCCCGCAAGTCCCTTGGGGTGGCGTTGTAGTAATGATCCACCGTATAGCTCGCGGTTTCATAAACCGTCCCTCGAAAGGCCTCGGGGATTTTCTCCAAGGCCTGAGTGTTGATCGAGATGCGCACAGTGGGAGTCGGAGCTGGCGAGGTCCCAGTTGGTACCTCCAGTTCCCGAGTAAGGACCGGAGGTCGCGGGGGAGGTGGGGGCATCTTCTCTGCGGTGGCAGGGACCTGGCCCCTCCCCTTGGTGGGAGACTTGGAGGTGGTCCCGAGAGGGGGAGCTTTCTTGGTCAGCCGGGGCTTCTTTACCAATGGCCCAGACGACCCAGAGGGAGGATTCCCCCCCTAGAAAATGGATCGCAGGATGTTGTCCCCGGGCTGTGCCATCTCCTCGCCTGAAACAAAGACAAGGAAGCGTTAGTATACATAAAAAAATACTTGGTCACAAAAAATATAAGAATGTTTTTAAAAGGTCCTACCCTCCGAGCTAGAGGAGGAATCTATTGCCACGACCTCCAGCCGTGGAGCTTCTACGGGGGAGTCTAAGATTATAACTTCACGAATGAGAGGGGGTTCTGGGTCTGGATCCGCCTTAGGACTGGACTCCTCTACATACTGCCTAAGCCCCAAAGCGACTACACCCTCCAGAAGGGAGGGCCACGATCTAAGGTTGGTCCCATACTCTTAAAAAAAGGCTGACCTAAAAGCCAGTGTGTTGTCTACTACTATAGTGCCCCTAGGGCGGCCCATGTCATGGCGCAACACTAGTTGATCAACGCACTGGAGCAGAGTTATATTACGGTCTGGGTCATTTTGATGACAATGTACAAGATGGCTGGGGTTAAACCTAGCAAGCTGTAGGTCTGCGGCAGCCCTCTCTAAGTCCTTAAACAAGTATGGGTTACCTTGGCCGGAGGGGCCGGCTGCTGCCCTGGACTTGATCCGCTTTGGGTCGACCCCTGGGCGATCTCAAGAGCCCGCTTCCAACGCACAAGCGGCATCTCGTCTTCCTCGTCGTCATCCGCAGCGCCCCTCTCGGGGATGGGTGCCAACTCGCGAGCTACGCGGATAGCCCACAACCTCCTTAAGGCTAAGGTCTGGCCTGGAGAGATTAACTTGCACGCCAGCATCGTCTCGTCAGACACGAGCTGGCAGTAATCTTTTTCACTTTGAGGGAGCCCCGCCAAGGTTTCATACTGACCCCCAAGGGTCGCTGATCTGGTCGTCCTCACGAAAACGGATGCACGGGTGTATTCAAGTCAATACATATGAAAAATACATAAACATGGAAGTTTTGCAAGCTGAGGGTAGAAATAACTTACGAGGACGGTTGAAGTAGTGGTAGTCGCAGTTGCGAAACACCGTCGACATGAAGAACTGGTCCTTGAAGTCGTTGGGGTGGCTCGACAGCTCGATGACTGCAGAAGAGTTGGGAAAACGGGTCAAGTAGTAGAACCCGTCTCCTCACCCTCGTTGATCCAGGCTAGCTTTGAGGCAGAAGAAGTAGAGAATGTCTGCCGGTGTAGGGACCTCCCATTCGTGCTTCAGGAACAGATACCTCAGTCCCGCTAACAGGCGGTAGGAGTTAGGGGGCAGTTGAAAGGGGGCCAGCTTCACGTAGTTCAGAAAGTCCACGAAGTACTGGTCCAGAGGTAGAAAGGCCCCGGCCTTGAGGTGTTCGTCGCTCCAGGCCGCGAACTCCTTGTCGAGCGGTGTGCAGCTCCGCTCGCCCTCGAGGGGAGGTCGGGCAACAAGAGCGCCTGTCCCAATTTCGATGTTATGGGATAGCAGGATCTTGTTGACCTTCCCTTGAGTTGTAACCTTCGAGACTATCCTCTCAGCCTCGAAGAAGGCGTCAGGTCCCACCTCGACCTCTTTCTCCACGGTGGGACCAAAGTGGAGGATCGGGGATTCAGCTACCACCTCCTTCCCCTTGCTGGCCTGCTGGGATGACGAGCTGGCGGCGCTCTTTTTGGTCATGCTCTTCCTGGGTCCCATCTGGTCGCCTAACGAACAGAGATGAAGAAAGTTTAGATAGGTGACCTAAAAATAGGAAAGGGAATCTAGCGCGAGAAATGATTTTCATAAACGGGCTGAAGTAATCTCAACCCGCGGTGCGTGAAGCCACGCGGTTCTAGGAACACGCGCCTATCTTCCGAAAGGGTCCCCGATTGCTTGGGATCCGTGTGTCAGGAGGGTCAGGATAATGCTTGCCTTGGAGGGAAAGTTTCAAAAAGCAAAACCGCCAGGGAAGCGTGACCCCTAAGCTACCTGGTTGTGCACCCCAGAAACCTATCGCCTTCCCCTCTCCAAATAGAAATTCCAAAAAGCTACCCAGAAAAGTTACCCCAGAATTATCTTGTCCTATACATCACATTCCTAAACATATTCTCATATGATCAATACCCCTAGGATAAAAACCTACGCACAAAACATCAGCCAAAAAGAAAAACAACCTACAGTGTGCGACTAAGAAAGAATACCTAACAAGAGAAACAGAAACAGCTAAACGTACAATAGGTAGAGGACTTACAATGTTTTTGCCGTGTGAAAATCGCAAGAAGCATAGGAGTCGGAGTCCCGGTGGAGTCTTTAGAACTGGAGTCACGAAGAAACCCTTGTGTCTATAGCGTAGAGACCTCTGGGACGATAACCAAAAGGAGAAAGACTTATGAGGCTAAAGAAAGAGAAGATGAGGAAATTTTTTTCAAATAAAGGGTGGCTCATGCGAAAGGTGGCCAACCTTATATATACATAAAAGGCAAAGGAGCGAGGACCATTTGATCGCCTTGATGCGAGATACGAGGGTCACAACTCGAAAGACGAAACGACGGCTGAAGATAGGCTAGGCCATTTAATGCGATTCTCGGAAGCCGGACCGTCGCCAACCACGGTGCTCCATGTGTTCGATACTAGCACAATGGACGGGACATGAAGAGTCGAAAAAGAAACCTAAAAGCCCCCGCTGTGGCCACGGATGACGTCATGTGTCACGAGCAGGGGCTTGGGGGGAAAATGTACGCCCTAAATATCCACGGGTTATTAGAGAGCTGGAAAAGGGTATAATTCAATCCGCCACGTGTAAACCGTCCACTCGGAGCTGCTGTTACGAGTCTCCACCTCTTTAGCCCGAGCTGATCAAAGAGTTAGCAGTATACTCAAAGGCAACGAGTCAGCTATATGGATACCACGAGCTGGCGCTACATCAAGCTCGAGGTGCGGCATAGATCTGGCATCCCCAACTATTTGTGAAGTCAACCACGCAATGTAAACGTGCGCATATCAAACATCACGTGTCTATTCCATTCCTGAATTCTCAGACACGCAGCATAAACGTGCGTGTTCAGGCACCCCACGACTGGTTTGGGCCATGCGGCCCATTATCTCCCCTTATCTATTGATTAGACAACACCTCATTGTCAGGTTTTAGGAATTAATCATAAGTATCACAGAGATGACATGATGGGTAAGAAGGTCACGGGATGACCCCTTTTACCAACGCCCAGATATCCTCTCCCAATAAATACCGAGACCCTGGACGTTGCAAGGGGTTGGCGTTTTTATGGTAAAGAAACACTCTGTAAGGAATACTCGAGAGATATCAATAATATTGACTGGTGGACTAGAAGGATATCAATAAAAGGAAAGGAGTGATAACCTACCCATTCTCCAGTTTAGAATTAAGTTATCTTCATATTACGATTCACTTTTTAGCACTAATCCATCCTGTTTATTCGTATAATTATCTGTTGGCGAAGAACCGCATCAACAATGGGCTTATCGGACCACAGCTCGTACTTCCACAGGTCATACCCTTTTTTTCCTGGCATATGGATGTGAGGCTATGTTACCAATTGAGGTCGAAATACCCACCATTCGTAGCCACGCTTATGACCAAGCCTTGAACCAATCCCAGCTCGAAGTAAGTCTTACCTGATCAAAGAAAGATGGGATGACGCTTAGCTAAAAAATGCAGCTTATCAGCAGCGAGCCACCCGATATTTCAATAAGAGGGTTCGGGATAGGAAATTCAGATTGGGAGACTTGGTGCTAAGGCGTGTGTTCCTACCTATGCGGGACCCAGCCGCTGGCGTGCTCGGGCCTAATTGGGAAGGACCTTATCAAATCGAATCAGTTATCCGACCTGGCATCTATAAATTGGCAAGATTAAATGGGGAATTGGTATCACGAGCATGGAATGGCGAACATCTACGACCTTACTATTAATAGTGTAGGAATGATGTCACCTATAACCATGCTTGTTTATCTTTACTATGCTTCTGTTAATAAATTGTTCAAATCCTGAATAAAGTTCATTTTCGTTTCAATATGTTGTATTTTTGCAAACTCTCTTAATTTAATAACCTATGGTCGCACTCATAGGATATTAAGGGGGCATCAGTGGTATATATATCGTAAGCTTGAAAAATAAAATAAAAAATAGCATACACGAAAAGAATAAAAGTGTTTGGATATAACCAAATACGCACTCTAAGATAGCTTGGACATAACCAAATTATTAAAGAATAAAAGTGTTTGGATATAACCAAATACGTGAGCTAAGATAGTTTGGACATAACCAAATTATTAAAGAATAAAAGTGTTTGGATATAACCAAATATGCGAGCTAAGATAGTTTGGACATAACCAAATTATTAAAGAATAAAAGTATTTGGATATAACCAAATATGCGAGCTAAGATAGTTTGGACATAAACAAATTATTAAAGAATAAAAGTGTTTGGATATAACCAAATACGGGAGCTAAGATAGTTTGGACATAACCAAATTATTAAAGAATAAAAGTGTTTGGATATAACCAAATACGCGAGCTAAGATAGTTTGGACACAACCAAATTAAAAAATAGAAGTATTTGGACATAACCAAATACGTGAGCTAAAATAATTTGGGCATTAAAAATAAAGTGTTTGGATATAACCAAATGCGCGAGCCAAGGTAATTTGGATATAACCAAAAGCGCAATCTAGATATAACTAGATCAAAAATATGTGTATGGATTACGAACAAAAAACACGACCTAAATAAGTTTGGAACACACCAGCTAAAACTAATCGACAGAAAGTTGGAATGTAAATGAACCTACTTCAAGTTAAGTCGAGATCAAAGCTGGAATATTTTGCAAAAAGATAGTTTTGACCTCATAACTTTGGGGAGCTCACAGAAGACGGGAAAAGTAACTAGAAAAGCAGGATATAACTAAACTACCTACCGTACACACCATATAAGTACTTTCGAGTGCATGGTAAAAGTAAGTTCCGACCTTGACAAATAACGAGATCGGACACGAATACATTGAGTAAACTTTGCATGAATGCATTGAAGCTCGAGCTTAAATCCACCACGTGTTTGCATGAATAAACAGACATAAGGACACTTTTAGTATAAATTTCTTGAAATATTTTGACTTGAGAAATGTAAAGAGAAAATATTAAAGTAAAGTCAAATACGGTATTATAAATATCATAAGAAAATAGCTCTTTTACGAGCTATAAATTGTCTTAGCCCCAAGGGCATAGAAAACAAAATATAAAAACTATTACAAAGGTTTCAAAGGGACACAGCCCCAGATCGAGATTTAGGAGGAAGGAGCGCCCTCCCTAGCCTTCTCATCATCCTCCTTAGCCTTCTTAGCCTCCTCCTTAGCCTTCTCTGCCTCCTCCCGAGCAGCCTCCTCCGCATCAAGCCGAGCTTGCCATTTGGCCACGAGCTCTTCCTCAAAAGAGCCTAGGAAGTTGGTATCGAGATCGGCGTTGCTGGCCCAGATCCTGTACATGGCTAGGTCAACCGCCCGATCCTTCTTCTCCTTGAACTCCTCGAGAAGATGAGCCTTTTCTCCCTCCATTATCTCAAAGGTGGCCTTCTTCTCCTCCTCAATCTTGGAATTGATCTTCTCAAGCTCTTGGAGCCTGGCATTCAACTTCTCGAGCTCGGCTATCCTGGCTTTCATCTGCTCGGCTTCAGCCTCAATCTTTGCTTTTGCGGCCTTGAACTCGTCAGTGAGCTTAATTTGAAGATCTTTCGACTCTTGGGCATAGGACATGCTCGAGTGAACCTCGTTGTTCAACTTTTAATTAAGCTGAGCAAATGCAATAAGAGACTGAAACACAAACAAATAAATTTAGAACATACACTAAGCATAATTACAACAAATAATAAGGTGAGAGAGGTTACTGCAGCAGCGATCTCGACACTCTTGTCATAAAGAGTGTTGCAGTTCCGAGCATTATTCAAAAACTGCCACTGGGGAGCCTCAAAGCCGCTAATGCTCTGGCCTACCCGAGACAGAACGTCCGAGCCAAGTTTAGCCCCATGGGTCCTGGTAGCATTGTCAACTACATACTCATCAACATGAGTAGAAATCGACAATAGGCGTGTTTTGGAGGCCGTGGGCTTCATTGGAAGTGGACCGAGCGTCGAGCGGACCATGATGGCAGGAGGCACAGGAAGGACACCTGTGGTGGAAGCTTCGACCTGGGAGGCGGGATCCACGGTCGGGCTCGTAGCAATGGGAGTTGGGGGAGGAGGGGTCTTCTCGATCCTCTTAGAGACCTTGGCAGGCTGATCAGACTTCTGCGAGGCTCTTGGGCACTTACTCCTCTTAGCCCCCTCGCCACTGGCGAGCACAGTGTCGAGATCAGAGTCCATAGTACCTGCGCAATCACACCACATTATAAGAAATTCCAAGACGTAAAAAATTAGCATAACGTAGACAGTCAAGGAATAAAAGGACAAGTAATGAGGAACCGAACTGGAACTCTCCCCCAAGATCGTGCTCGGCGACCACGTAATTCCCCCATCTTCAGAATAGGCAGGGGGAGTCCCTTCCCTATATGTGGAAGTCAACCTCGAAAGGTCCCTATAATCATTTGTCCTGTATTGGACAACTATTCCATCCCAGACCTCGTTCACACTATACATAGTATCGTACTTCCCTAGCCAACTATCAAACCTATGAACCCTCTCATCTACTCAGGACCATACATAAAAGTGGTTCCTATGATCTTCGCACAAGATTAAGGTGTCGGGCTTATGCTTAAGTAGCGAAGGAGACCATAAGGCCGAGCTAAGGATGATCGTACCTCTGTTACTCGTGCTCGAAGCCTCGTCATTGGCCTCGTTCCCTGAGCACAGACTCCTGCAACGGTGAGTTGGGGATCGTACTTTAGAGCTTCGCCTTAGAGGAAGGCTGCCAGTTGGGAGAGGCACAGACTCCCAACTGGTGTACTTCTTATTGGACCTATCGTTTGTGGATTGATCCTTCTCCAGGAGACCACAAGCTTGAAGCCTATCTTCATGAAGAAGATAGGAAAGGGAGCGCCTACCATAAGGAAGTTGAAGCAAGGCTTCCTTGTGCTCCTTCATCTTGGCTGTGGGAGTAGGGCGACGATAGTTGGCTGAAGAATTGAAGGTTTTATGAATGGTTTGAGCTTAAACAAAAATTCAATGATGAAAAGAAAGGGGTTGTGTACTTACGAATTTGCCTGAACGAATAATATCTGGAGGGAGCCAGGCCGTCTGTCCAAAAGAAAGCCAGCTTGAAGTTGGGAGGATGGTTCGGCAAATCCTCGAAAACTTTCTTCTCCTTTGGATAGCTCGAGAGGTAGTAGAAGTCATCTCCTCCCCGAGCTCAGGAGGGGTTGCTTTTCAAACAAAAGAGATACAAAATCTCTTTTAATCAAGGTCCTTCCCACTTTAGCTTGTGGTAAAGCGACCTCAGGGATGACATAACCCTGTATGAGTTGGTGTTGAGTTGGAAGGGAGCAAGCCCAACAAAATCCAGGAAGTCCTTGAAAAAGGACTTCAAGGGAAATAAGGCCCCTGCCCTCATGTGCTCTTGGCTCCAAGCCGCGTATTTTAACTTATTGTCAGGATTACCATATCTCAGGGCGCGACAGCTTTGCTCATGGGAGGTAGGAGCTCGACACCTCAGGAAGCCCGATAATCCAATTCCGTGGAGGGCCAAGATATCAGAGATCTGCCCCAATGAGGAGACCGAGCTCCAATAATACTCGGCCTCGAAGAATTCTCCCCTCGAGGTGGGAATAGTTGTTGGCTGTGAGGTAGATGGGGGATTTGATGGATCTTCCATCAGTGAAAATTTGAGCTCGCCCGGTTTGAATGCGACTGTCACTTTAAGAGTAGGGTCGAGAGGGATCGGTCTGGGCTCGGGGTCCGGGTCTGGATAGATTGCGACCCTGAGTTTTCCCTTTTTCTCTCCTCAACCTCGTCAATTTGGCATCGAAAATGAGCTCGGGTGTCTTCTTGCTCGCACCTAAGTTTGTGCTCCCGTATCAAGTGTTGGTTTCGAGTAAAAGGTGACTCCGAGCTCGGAGTTGCCGATGAGTAAGGAATTGCAAATTTTGACCCCTATCGCTCTTCCGAGTTCTGCGACATCTAGCAAGAGAACAAAAGAGTGAGGGCCAGACGAACAAGAGATTAAGAATGAAAATCAAGACAGCCTAAGCTCTAATGATCGAAGCTATGGAACGAGCTTGATCAAAAGAACGAGATCAGGCTCGGAGCGTGTATTCCACGTAAAGAGGGAAAGGTGGATTTATTTTTGAGAATCCCATATTTTTAGGGAAAAAAGTTGGTGGTTACTCAAAAAGTGATATTTTTGGGAAACGTGCAATTTGAAAACCCTAATTCTATACCCAATTTCTTGGTTTACACGATATGATACTCGAAATTAAGATAACCCAGTAAAAGAGCCGAATTTGCATCGTTCATTCAAATTCTGGGTTTGGAAAATCCATAACAACAGAAGAGCCTAAAAACTACATGGTATTGATTAAATAATTCTAGTGCGAAACTAGTAAATGTGCCTAAGTGCAACAACATAAAACATGCATGGAAAGAATAAAGTATAAACACGGATATAAGGGGTCAAGAGCAGATACTTACACAATGTAGATGGTGGATACAGAGAAATCGAAGACCGAAGGAGAGGTTGCAAGAATGATTTCACGAAGTCAAACAGACTAGCAGTATTTTTCTTCCTCTGCTTGGAGAACATGCAAGGACCGAAGTTTTTGAGTTCTGGTTTTCTTTTCTCCAAAAACTCGAAACGTAAATTTGAAATGAGGAAGACGATGGCGTATTTATAGGTTCCCAAAGGATACCAAATGATGAAACGATCTGGACCCTTGGCGAATTTTGATATCTGATCAAATGGCTTGGGACAAATGGAAGAATGGCGCCATAATGTTGGCAGGCGGATGGACGTGCGTGTGATGTAAAAGGCACTCAAGTACTCTAACCATCTAATACCTGGCTGACGCATGTCTACAATCGAGTACAATTGATGGTACAATTTCCAAGAAGGGCAGTTCAAAAGTTTCCTTCTCACGGGATTCGAACTGATACTTTTGACGGGGCAAAATGTTACACCCAGATTTTGAGATGATAAATTATGACCCCGAAAAATGGGCTCGTCAGGTGTGAGCTCGAAATAAACAATGATCTCAAGGACGTGTAGCCTCGAGAATTCTCTGAGCTCGTAATGGCTTGACACTTGAGTATATTTTTCACCGATTTCCTTCAAGAGAGATAGCTCGAGCTCGGGAAGTGCAAGCTCGGATGTGATAGCCTAGTCAGCATCTATTTGCCCCGAGCATAGCACATGTTAGGTGGAAAGCTCGTGATTGACTCATGGTCTCAACAGACTCAATGCCAATTGCTAATCTCAAAAGATTTGATTAATCATCTGGGATAACCCATTACGTGTGAACATGTTGGTTGTTGTAAAATCCCAATATTTAAGGGATACCATTTAATTTGTTATCTGTTCCCGATCTTCATGGGACGTTTCCGTGTATATGGGAGATAATGAATTTAATATCATTATTTCAATTGATTTATAGAATATCTTCCCGAAATATGTGGGAATGAATTTTGCAACCTTCTCTTCAAATAGAGAAGGAATCACCATTTGTAAATGACCAATTTCTGATTTCTTGAGAGGAATTTCTAGGAAACTCTTCTCTGAAAGTTTCCATAAAACTCCAAAGTCTTAATAACATAGACTCATGGACTAGGCAGAATTAACTGCTGAACCACGTGAAAATCCTATTGTTTTTCTTCATTATTCATTTGCTTCATTGTTTTATTGTTTAATTTCTCTAAAATTTAAGTTGACGAAAAACGACGTCAACAATTGCAATCTTAGGTTATTGAATTTTGAGAGCTTGCAAAAAGTGTTGAGAACTGTGCCCTTAAAGCAATTGTAGTGGACAATGGTTTTAATGAAATAAATGAATGAATTGAATTATTGTATATATGTAGCTTATGCACTATATTATTGCTAATAATATTAAGTAAATATTATAAAATTCCCAAGTTCATTTATGTGGTCTCAATCTCATATTGGTATGAGAGGATCGAGATTGAGATAATGAACTTAAATAGTTCATAGTAAAATAAAGTCATGGAATCTTTGATTAATTACTGCTAGTACGGTGCACTAGTATTATGAATACATGTGACCAAGATCCGGGTTACTAGTGTAGTAGGTCACTTTAGTCGAGGTACTTTACATGCTGAGAGTATGTAGAACAGGACCAGATGTGATTTAATAATACTTGTTTAAATACTGTTTCATAATATTATTAAACACATCAACTGATGATCATATACAAACTGATCTTAATCCTGAAGTTACTATGAACTCCTATATATGTCATTTGATCCTTTGATTCATGTGTTACGGTTTGTTAGAATGATCAGGCTAAAAACTATTATTTTGGGAACTCAATGATGTATATGGCTGAGGACATAGCTTAACAGATATGGAATCTATACCTTCTTATAGATTGAATAATGATTCCCTATGTGGTTGACTTTTGGAACTGAGAATGTTATTGACATCAAATTCATAATCAGATTATGAATTAACCTTCACTAGTAAAGTCGATGGTACATTAGGAATCAAGATATAATTAAAAGGGTAAAACGATAATTTTATTCCCTTTTAATTATGAATCATCAATAGAGGATTAATTTTTATGTAATGATTATATCAATATACACTTTATGGTTACAATAAAGTTCTCAGTAAATATATGTCTTTAATTCTCAAGAGTGCAGTATCATATTTATAGTGAAATAATCATGAGATTAATAAATATGATTATTGAATCAAAGAGTTTTGGTTAATAATCTTTTATTTATTGGAGCTTGGAATTATTGGTTCATAGGCCCCTGGGGCGGCTCTATCAACACTAATCAAGGTAAGAGTTGATAAATGTGCAATTATGTGATAATTGAAGTTGCACAGTTTATTATTGCATTTGTGCAATTTTCGAAAATGTGTGGAAATAGAATAAATTGATTTTAATCAATTATTTTATTTAAGTGTGAATAAATAAATATGGATAGTCAAAATTAGTTTTGATTATTATATTTATTTAATTAATAAAAAAATGATAATGGAAATTCAAATTTTGAATTTTGAAATTTGAAATTTAAGTTGTTATCTTTTCCTTACAAACATGATACCTTATTTGGATATCTAATTATTAATTAATTAAAATGAAAACACATGAAAAAAAATCAAGATCCCATTTTTGAGGGATAGGCCACACGATAGGGCTTTGACTACTCTATGCGTGTGACACTTCTGATGTTATTAGATATTGATTTTTTTATTTTTATTTTTAATGAATTAAATAATACATTTTAAAATGGAATGTTAGACTTTGTATTTTATTATTATTATTATTATTATTATTATTATTATTATTATTATTATTATTATTATTATTATTATTATTATTATTATTATTATTACGGTAATAATGTCTATTTATTCTATATGATAGAAGATAGAAACAACAAGTCCAATACAAGTTTTTACAGAGAAGAAAAACTAGCATCTTTTTCACAAAGGAAAAATCTTTTCTCTCTAACCTATAATCAAAAGTCTCATGTGTTGAGAATACTTTTGATTCAAAAAATTGATCCTTGTTCTCTATGTGCCCACCCACATCTTGAGGTGTAGAGAACGTATCTATGTGTGAGTAATTCAACAAGGTTAGGAAGATTGAAACATATACGAAAAGATTCGAGGATTTTTGATAGGCTACAAGAGGTAAATCATATTCATATTATATATTGATTAACATATTGCACATTAAAGGATCCTCATATAAAGATTTTTATATGAAATTTTTTGTTGTATACCATTACTGCAACTTCCGCTGCACACTAGGAACCGTTCCTAACAAAAAGTACAACAATAAAAATACACAAAATTTGAATAAAAATAAGTGTTTTATTGATAAAAAGCAAAAATTAAATACAAGCTTGGTTATAAATGAATAAACACCATTCCTACATTACTGATAATAAGGTTGTAGATGTTCACCATTCCAAACTCGTGGTACCAATTCTCCATTCAATCTCGTTAGTTTATAAACACTAGGTAAAATGATGGATTCGATTTGGTATGGTCCTTCCCAATTAGGCTCGAGCACACCTGCCGAGGGGTCTCGTGTGGCCAAAAACACGCGTCTGAGCACCAAATCTCTCAATCCAAATTTTCTGCCTCGAACCCTCTTGTTGAAGTATCTTATAGCCCTTTGCTAGTATGCAACGTTCTTAAGCTGGGGTTCATCTCATTTTTCTTCAATTAGGTCTATAGTTTCTTCGAGTTGGGATTGGTTTGAGGTCTGGTCATATGCCTCGCGTCTGATCGTTGGGATTTCGACCTCAATAGGTGGCATAGCTTCGCAACCATAAGCTAGGGAGAAGGGGGTATACCTTGTTGAAGTCCGAGCTTTCATTATGTAGACCCATAGGACTTGTGGTAATTCTTCTGGCCTTTTTCCTTTAGCCTCTTCGAGCCTTTTCTTAATCGAGCTCTTCAGAGTCTTGTTCATTGCTTCGGCCTGGCCATTTTCTTGTGGATGGGTTGATTATCCCATTCTTTTCGCTGAACTGTGTAAAAAAATTTCTATTGAATTGGCTCCCATTGTCTGATACTATTTTCCTTGGTACCCCATATCTGCAAATTATATTCTTCACCATGAAATCCAAAACTTTATTCGAGGTGATAGTAGCTAGAGGTTCGACCTCGGTCCACTTCTTAAAGTAATCAAAAGCAACTACGACATATTTTACTCCCCCTTTTCCTATTGGTAAGGATCCTATGAGGTCGATTCCCCATACCATGAATGCCCACAGAGAGCTATGTTGGTGGAGCTTGCGAGATTGAAGCGAATTGTTGACACTAGTCACAACGCTTAACATATTTGAATGAGTCCGCTTTAACTATAGGCTAGAAGTATCCTTGCCTAATCATCTTTTTTGATAGACTATTCCCCCTAGTGTGGTCTCTGCAAAATCCTTTATGGATTTCTTCTAAATTTCTTCTGGCCTCGAGTGGAGTTACACACCTTAACAACGACATAGAATACCCTCTTTTGTACAACTACCCTTCCAAGATAGTGTACCTTGGTATCTTGTACATAAGTTTCCTAGCTTCATTCCGACTGCTAAGAGGCTCCTGGTTTCGAAGTAGTAAATTATGGGGGTCATCCAAGTAGCTTGCGAGTCAGTCATGTTGATGTCCTCTTCTTCAGGCTCGGCTATGCTTGGGACCGGTAGGAACTTGATGTTGGGAATAGTGCCCTTAAAGCAATTGTAGTTGACAATGGTTTTAATGAAATGAATAAATGAATTGAATTATTGTGTATATGTAGCTTATGTGCTATATTATGGTTAATATTATTAAGTAAATATCAGAAAATTCTCAAGTTCATCTATGTGGTCTCAATCTCATATTGGTATGAGAGGACCGGGATTGAGATAATGGACTTAAATAGTTCGTAGTAAAATAATGTCGTGGAATCTTTAGATTAATTACTGATAGTACGGTCCACTAGTATTATGAATACATGTGACCTAGATTAACAGATATGTAATCTATACCTTCTTATAGATTGAATGATGGTTCCCTATTGGGTTGGCTTGTGGAACTAAAAATGTTATTAACGTCAGATTCATAATCAGATTATCAATTAACCTTCACTAGTAAAGTCAATGGTACACTAAGAATCAAGATATAATTAAAAGGGTAAAATAGTAATTTTATTCCCACATAATTATGATTCATTAATAGAGGATTAATTTGTATGTAATGATTATATCATTGGACACTTTATGATTACAATAAAATATTATGTAAATATATGTCTTTAATTCTCAAGAGTGCAGTCTGATATTTATAGTGGAGTAATCATGAGATTAATAAATATGATTATTGAATCAAAGAGTTTTGGTTAATAATCTATTATTTATTGGAGCTTGGAATTATTGGTCCATAGGTCCCCAGGGGGCTCTATAAACACTATTCAAGGTAATAGTTGATACAAGGGTCATACTGTGAATGGGCTATTTGAGAGAATATTTATTCTTCGGGATAAATATACAATTATGTGATAATTGAAGTTGCACAATTTATTATTTCATTAATGCAATTTTTTAAATTGTATAAAAATAAAATAAATTGATTTTAATTATTAATTTTATTTTAGTGAGAAAGGATAAATAAGAATAGTCAAAATTGGTTTTGATTATTATATTTATTTAATTAATAATAAGATGATAATGAAAAGTCAAAATTTTGAAATTTAAGTTATCTTTTCCTTAAAAAGATGATACCCGTTTGAATTTTAATTATTAATTAATTAAAATAAATATGCATGAAAAATTAAATCCCCTTATTTTAGGGAAATGGAACACGCATATGGTTTCCTGGACTGCCCTATGCAAGTACCACTACTGATAATGATCAGTTGTTGGTTTTTTTATTTATTTAATTAATTAATAAAACATTTTGAAAAGAGTTTTAAAATGGAATGTAAGACTTTTTCTTTAATTATCATTTATTTTATTATTATTAAGATGATCAATGTTATTTTATTATTATTATTATGATAATAATACATATATATTCTATATGATAGAAAATATGAGAATAAGTTTTTTGAAGAAGCATCAGAATAAGTGATCACTTTTTTTATTCACAAAAGAAAAAAAATATCTTTTTTCTCTAGCTAATAATCAAGAGTCTCATGTGCTGAGAATACTTTTGATTGACAAATTTGATTCTTGTTCTCTATGTGCCCACCCACATATTGAGGTGTAGAGAATGTCTTAGAAGATCTTGGTGTGAGTACTCTAGCGAGGATAGAAAGATCAAATTTTATACGAAATTTTTTAATGATTCTTGATAGGCTACAAGGGGTAAATCATTTCGTATCGATTTCATGTATACATATTTTGTTGATTAACATATTGCATATTAAAAAATCCTGGTATAAAGTTGTTATATGAATTTTTTGTTGTTGTATACAATACTAACATTACTGCAATTTCCACTTTGCACTAGGAACAATTCCTAACAATTGGTACTAGAGCCATCTTTAATCCTCGCGTATGTTAATTACTGTGTGGGTATCATATACATTTTTATATTATGTGTAATATAAATGAATGGATGGATGAATTGTTGAATTTCTTAAGGGTTGGTTCTCATGGTGCTTTTGGGTTAGGAAAAGTTCTTAAATTTTATAGATATACAAAAATTGTAAGCCATTTTAGGACATAGGAATTTTGTAATTTATTTTGGTCAGTCAATACGTGTACAATAATTTTGGTCAGTCAATACGTGTACATGATGTGCTTAGAAGTAAGGTCAGAGCTTTTGAGATGCATGTATCAAGCACAAGGCCAGCTTTTCCATTAATGGATTTATCGACTCTGCTCCCAGTAACCTTTTACTAACATAGTAAACATGTTTTTGTACTTTCTTATCCTCCTGAACAAGTACTGCGCTGATTGCAAGCTCAGTTGTGACGAGATATAAGTACAACCCCTGTGATTGGTTTGGATAAGATTGGTGGTTTGACGAGGTGATTTTTAAGAGCTTGAAAACGAGCTCACACTCATCCGACCATTCAAATTTCCCGCCCCCTCTCAAAAGATTAAAGAATGGAAGGCATATGTTTGTAGATTTTGATATGAACCTACTTAAGGCCGCCATTTGTCCAGTTAAACTCTGGACATCTTTATGTTTTTGAGATGAGGGCATATTGACTAATGCCTTGATCTTATCCGGGTTTACCTCTATGCCCCGAGCATTTACTAAGAATCTGAGAAACTTCCCCAAGTATACTCCGAATGAGCATTTCTGCGGGTTAAGTCTCATATTGTATTTCTGGAGTATAGCAAAGCATTCTGCGAGATCATCAACATGGTTATTGTTATACTTGGACTAGAACAGCATGTCGTCCACATAAACCTCCATGTTGTTCCCTATTTTCTCGGTAAACATATTATTCACCAATCTCTAGTATGTGGCCCCTGTGTTCTTGAGCTCGAAATGCATCACATTGTAATAGTATAAACCCTTATCGGTCATAAAGCTCGTATGTTCCTAGTCGGGTGCATGCATGGCTATCTTGTTATATCTAGAATACACAGCCATGAACAACATGATGTTGTGACCTGTGGTAGCATCTACGAGCTGGTCAATTCGAGGTAGGGGAAAGCAATCCTTTGGACATGCCTTGTTGAGGTCCGAATAATCAATGCAAGTTTTCCACTTAACATTGGGCTTCGGAACTAACACTAGATTGGCTATCTAATCGGGATAGAAAGCACTTGGATAAACCAATTTGCCTTCAGCCTTTCGACCCCTTATTTCAAGGCTTTCTTCATTTCATCGTCCAGGAGCTTTCTTTTTTGTTTCTTTAGAGGGACTCCTTTGTCTATGTTGAGCGCATGGCTTATAATGTTTGGGCTGATCCTAATCATGTTTGAATACGACCATGCGAACACATCTTGATTTTCCCTCAGGAAGTGGATTAATTGCTATCTCGCATCCTTTAGGAGGTTCTTCCCTATCTTTACCACCCTAGTGGTATCCTTTTCATCGAGTTCTACGTCCTCGAGCTCCTCGATTGGTTCGAGGTCGGCCCTATCCTCTTCTATTCTGGGATCGATCTCTACTTTGACTTCAAAGACTGTCCCGCTATTTCTCGGATGAAAACAAGTGATTGTGCACTTGTTTGGCCCTTCCCCCTCATGGAGGTGCTATAGCATTCTTGGGTGGCCAGCTGGTCTCCCTTCAGCGTCCCAATGACACTAGGTGTTAGGAACTTGATGGCCAAGTACCTCACAGATGAAACTGCCCCCAGCCCAATCAGAGTTGGTCTATCGAGCAGTACATTGTAGGCTAAGGGGGTATCCACCACTATGAAATCCATTATCTTGGTTACTGAGACTGGATAGTCTCCCACGGTCACCAGAAGCTCGACAGATCCCATGTTGGCTATTCCTTCTCCTGAAAATTCGTACAACATCATCGAACAGGCTTTCAAGTCTCGAACTGAGAGTCCTATCTTTTCCAAGGTGGCCTTATAAAGGATGTTAACTAAGCTCCCATTATCTATTAGGACTCGGTGTACCCTTTTATTGGCGAGCTGGAATGTGATGACCAAAGGGTCATTGTGGGGAAGGTGGACATGCGAGGCATCTTCTTCAGCGAAAGTAATGGGTTGAGTTTCAACCCTCTGTTATTTTGGAGCTTGGGGTTTAGGTTCGTAGGGAGACTTTTCCCCTTTCTTGAGTTCGTTGATATATCTTTTATGGGCATTTCTGCCTGACCCCGTGATATGCGGTCCTTCGGCAATGGTTACTACATCCTCCCCATCGATCGGAGGAGGTTGGTCATCCTCCCTTGTGTGTGGGGTCGTATTCTGTTGGGCAGGCTGTGTAGGAGCTGCCCTTTGTCCAGGCAAAGCTTGGGTCGGATTCCTATTTCTAACATACTGCCCAAAGTATCCTCTTGAGATCAGACCTTCAATCTCGTCCTTCAGCTGTCTGCATTCATTGCTGGTATGACCGATGTCCCTATTGAATCTTCATAATTTATTGGTATCATTTTTAGACTTCTGATTTCGCATCGGATCAAGTCGACTGAACGGGACCTGGTTCTCATTTGCGATAAAAATGTTTTCCCGAGTATCTATAAGCTCGGTATAAACTGTGTAAATGGAGAGGTATTTATCTCCTTTTTTCTTTTTACCCCCATTTGCCTCCGAGTTATTCCCTTCATTTTTCTTCCTCTTTGAAGGGTTATCTCCTGAGGGCCACGACATTGAGTGCGTAGCCGAGGTCGAGGCTGAGTTGATGTCCGTCGTTGTAGTTATAATGGGCTGAGGCACTACTACAAAAACAATCTTTTAGGACACTTTTTAGGGCACTCACCTAGATGTGAACCCTAAAAAATAGTCCCTAGACTTTTTAGGAAACTCATTGAGAGTCCTTAAAGAATTTATTTTAGGACACATGGTATGAGCCCTAAAAATTGATGCGTGTCCTAAAAGTTTGAATTTTTTTTAACAAAAGTTCCTGGACTTTTTAGGACACTCATTGAGATTCCTTAAAAAAATACATTTTAGGAGTCGCAATGAGTGTCCTAAAAACTTATGTGGGTCCTAAAAAACTAGAATAGAAAATTTAAGTGATAATATGAGTGGTGACTTTTAAGGGCTCACTTTGGTGTCTTAAAAGAGTATTAAGGACTCCCAAAGCGTGTCCTAAAAACTTTTTAGTAAAAAAGGACAAAAATTTCTTATCATTTTCGAAATAGGGCTATATTAGGCATCATTTCTCATCAGCACACAAAGGAAGAAGAAAACAAGAAGCATCCGCCTCTTTTCCTCTCTCTTCGACCTGTGTCAATATGAGGCCGGACCGTCGCCCTACCGATCTCCACCGTCGACACGCGCCGGACCAATAATGGACGCAGAAAGTCGCCGACCTTCGACCCCCACGAGCCCAGCCCCATACGTGCCACCCTCTCTTGTCTAGAGTCATTCAAAGTCGCGGTGGTGCTAAGTTTTCCAAACAGTTCTAAGTGTTTTTTGACCACCTTGAGCCACCCCGACCCAAACGACCACCATCACTGCATTCCTTGTGCTTTGGGCATCAAAACCCACTAAAGAATCAAACTCAATGGCCATTGGAATTGGAAGTTGACGTTCATCGAAATCCATGGAGGTTCGAGAAATCATAGTGCGAATCCGGCTATTCTAGGTCTTTCCAAGAAGAACCACCACTACCACGACGCTCCCCGAGACTTGGGCTTCGAAGCCCAGTCATCATTTTCTCGAACCACCACCATGGGGTGGTGGCACTGCCGTCATCGTCGAAGCTACGGTGGGAGCTTTGGCTACCAATTAATTTTTTAAAAATTAAAAATAGAACTTTTCAGGACTCGCAATGCGACCCCTAAAAACATTCTTTTAGGGCTCGTAAAACATTCTTAGCCCTAAAAAACCTCAGTTTTTTAGGCTCTCTAATAAAGGACCCGCGAGTCTTAAAAAACCTTTGTTTTTCTAGTAGTGAGGAGTTAGTTTTAATGTTGACCTCGCCTCTTCTACATTGACAAATCTCTAAGCTCGGTTATTGAACTCGGTTATTGTCCTCACGGGTTTCCTTTGCATGTTGGTCCAAAGGGGAGTCCTTGGCAATACTCCAAATTGTACTGCCATGAGATGACCATTGTCATCGACATTTTGAGATCATGCCACTTCTATGTTGAATCTCGCCAGGTAGCTTTTTAATGACTCTCCCGACTAATGTCTATCATTAGTCAATGCCGAGGCCTCAGGCCTAACATCCACAATGGCCTTGAATTGCTTCTTGAATTCTTTAGTCAGTTTCTCCCAAGATGAGATCGAGTGCCTTCAGAACTTGTCGAACTAGTTTTTCAATGGTCTCGTGAGTGTGGTTGGAAAGAGCATGCACCTAAGCTCGTATCCAACGTTCCTAGCACACATTATTGTGTTAAATGTACTTAGGTGGCTATATGGGTCTGAAGTCCCATCAAAGGGTCCCACATGGGGTATCTTGAATCCATAAGGAAATGGAGTGTTTGATATGTGTTGAGTAAAAGGCTCAAGCTCCTCATCGGAGTCTTCATCCTTGTCCTTATTTCTTTCTTCTTGAAGGAGCCTGAATGCTTTTTAAAGTTGGTTGATCCTTTCTTGGACCAAGTCCACCAGGGTTGAGCTTGCATTTATGGTAACTGGTTATTGTTTGCAAAAACTCCAGCTCCTTGTCCAAGTACAGGGTTATAGTGATTCCCATGTACTGGCTACGAAGGCTCTTTTTGGTTATTTAAATGCGTTCGTAATTTTGGGTTTGACGCGTTAGCCTGTCCCCGGTTCTAATTCAAATGATCTCGAAGATTAGGGTAATCGTTCTCATAATTCCTAGCATTCCTAAGCTCAGTGTTGTAAACACTCATCGACAGGCTGAGGTTCAAACTTCCATTGAGGAAGCTGACATTCCTCTCTGGTTGTTGTTGTGTGGCTCGATTGTTACAAGGTGGGTTTTTCGCTTGCCCCTCACCCCAGTCGTTTGTGACCTTGACATATGACTTCCCGTTGGCTAGGATGCCCTCTGTCCTTGGTGAGCCTCTCGCGGGGCCTCTTGTTCACCCCCTTGTCCAGGTCGAGCCCTATGATTTCTATCTTGGCTCCCACTTCGAGAGGGTCTTTGGGGTGTCCGCTCCCCTGTCTGGTTCCCATTGGGAGCTGGCTGGGGCATCTCTCGATCTAGAGAGGGGTGTCTCATCGGTGAGGGAAGATTCCTTATTGGTGATGGTGGTGGCCTTCCGTTATTGGGTCTGGAAGGTCCGAAATTGGGTCGGACAGGTTTTGGGTTATTCCTGACAGGTTCAGGGTTATCATTCTGAGCTATTGAAGGAGCTCGGTTACTCCCAGTTCCAGTAGTTACACTTCCCGTAGGATTGCCCCTAGCAACGTTTTGAGTGTTTCCCCCAGGACGATCATTGCTGGTATTTGTCTCGAGCCTCGGTTGGGCTTGTTGGGCCCTTTGCTTAGCCATTCTGGCGACCATACTCCCTCGAGGCCATGCTCTAGTCCTTCGGGGCAGTGCTTGTACTTCAGCGGCTTGCCTATCCAACTCCTCGTTTCGTCGTGTAGCTTCAGCCAGTTGTTCACGTAATCTATGATTCTCCAATTCCACGATTGGTATGTACTATTCAGGATTAGAATACAGATCCTCGTTGGGTCTGGGGTTCAAGCAGGTTGCCCCTTGGAGGCCGATGATGCAATCCCCTCATCGGGGCTCTAATCTTCTATGGGCTACTTCCTTAGCCTCCGTGGGTAGTTCTCAGTTTGAGGAGTTCGCTCCTCGAGGATTTGTGGTAATGGTGGCCCACCAGTTCCGGGGTTAGTCGCAACGACCATTGATGATATGCAGGAGATTTTTTATTAAACAATATACTGATTTGCTTAATGCTCTCAACGAAAGCACTAATCTGTTGACGTTGTTTTCCATCAACTTAAATATGAAAGAGCATTAAACAAGAATTTATAAAAAGTAGAAGGATTCAGAGGTTTTTTACGTGGTTCAGCAGTTAAAATCTGCCTAGTTCGCGAGTCACTATTATTATCACTACTCTCTCAAAGCTTTGGGTGAAAGCAATTTGGCAGAGTATTATCTAGTACAATTTGTGCGTCAATACAAATGAAATACTCTAGGCTATTTATAGACCTGGTTGTGAGAATATCTTCCTCTGATCCAGGGTACTTACCATCAATCAAATAAATAATATAAATGCGTTAATTACATAATATCCCGTGACAATAGGGATTTAATATATGATAATAACGAATCCCTATGAAATAGGGATTTCCTAACAATCTTTCCACGTGCCACATCACTGAGCTCGATCGTTGTGCTGACATGCTTTCGAGACTGGCCAAACTTTGAGCTTGTCATTCCAGTTATAACCTTATCTACATCTAGTAATTTGGTCGAACTCTTCCCTTGGAGAAGGTTGGTGCCTTCGAGCCTACAACTCAGGTTCGAAAGTTTTGACTCATGCCCGAGTGCTAATAAAAAATCCAGAGCCATTTGATAATTCGTATAAGTATACTGCAAACATCTGTAGATCCCAAGCTTAATCTTTTCGAGCCTACATTTCGAGGCTATTTATTTTATTCTCGAAATTTGGGTGTAATAATATCATTCAAATTTGTAAATTTTATATTATATATTAAAAAAATTACATTATCTATTTATATTTTCATATCTATATATAAATATATTTAATTAAGATAAAATATCCATAAAAAAGTAATAATATTATTATAAAATATCTATAAAAAAATAACACTAGTATTCTTCTTGCTATTATTATTATTATTATTTTCTTTGTTTTTTTTACAATATGAAAAACAATTATAATAATAAGTGATTTGACCCTCTAATTTTTTTTTAATCCACTCTCTTTACTTTCTCATTTTTTTATTCTACTTTTTCTAATTTATGATTATTCATTAAGGGAATATATATATATATAAATAAAAGTTCAAATGGGTAATTTCTTACTTTTTTTTTTATCTTACTCTATCGTAATTTTTTATTTTACTTTATAATAATAATAAATGTTTATTCAAATTATTTATGTTTTTTATTTAAACATAAATAGATTTACAAAAATATTTCTTATAATCATATATAATTTAAATTCTAATTTGATTTATTTAAATGATATATATAATCTATCTATATCTTTATATTATTAGGGTTATAAAGAAGTGATGTGACACTATAAAATATCCCCAAACCACTCTATTTATTTTCTAATTTTTTTCTCATTTTTTATTCAACTTTTTCTAATTTATGGTTATTAATTAATATTTTATGATAATTTATCTTTTATGGTCCAAGAAACTAACTGTTACACCCAAATTTCGAAATCGTCATAAATGAGCCTCGAAATGTAGGCTCGAAAAGTGTAAGCTCGAAAATGTCAAGTAAGGGCACAACACTTGTATAAATTAACATGTTTACTGATTTGTTCCTATTGGCGATCAAGCACCAGTTAAGAAGGTTTGAGCTTAAGCATTCAGCTCGAAAGGATGGATCTTCTCTGGAGTATTTGAGAGCAATTCGAACCTTCATTGCAAACTCGAAAAGGTTGATCTTCGAGGGTTAAGCTCGATGATATTGTTGGCTAAGGGTGAGGCTAACCAGAATAACGAGCTTGTGATGTTGGTCAATCTTGAAAGTGTGTAAACTGTATGTTCGAGGTCGGTAACCCTGTTTGGATGCGGTGGCTCTTAGGAAATCCCTATTCCATGGGAATTTGTTGAAATCTGATAATAAATCTCGATTATCATGGGATATGACATGATTAATATTTTTAATTATATGTATTTCAAATTTGAATTGTAACTTCTCGAATTAAAAGGGAAAATATTTTGTTAACCAGTCTATAAATAGACTGGAGAATTTTATTTGTAGATACACACAATTGGGTACTAAGAATACTCTGCTAAATTGCTTTGTAAAAGCTTTAAGAGAATACCACCACTCAATAATATTGACTCGTGGACTTGGCATATTTTAATTGTCGAACCAAGTAAAACCCTGATTGTTCTTATTTATTTTCTTAATTCTGTGTTTAGTGCTCTTCAGATTTAAGTTGACAAAAAATGGCGTCAACAGTTTGGTGCTTTCATTGAGAGAATTAAGCAAGTTGTTAGATTGTTTAATCAGAAACCTCTTGAATTACCAATGGCTGCCACAAACAACCCCAATACTAGCGGGCGACCATTTCCCCAAATACCAGAGGAGCGGGTTCCTCGCATTGAAGATTACCCACACCAACCTGGGAAGTAGCCCATGACTGACCACGACCCAAAGGAAGGGAGTCCATCCTCTGATTCCCAAAGGACCGTCTGCTCCCAGGCCTAACGAGGACCTTTACTATAATCCAGAGAGGTACATTCATATTGTTGAACTGGAGAATCGCAAACTACGCCAATAATTGGCAGAAGCTACAAGGCGCAACAAAGAGTTGGCAGACAATCCACTGAGGTCTAGGCACCACCCCGGAGGCCAAGAAGATATCCCCGAGGGAGCATAACCGCCAGGAGAGCTGAACATGGGGCCCAGCAAGCTTAGTTGAGGCCCAGGGAAAATCCTAGCGATGAACGCCCTAGGAGAAATACTTGAACTGATGCTACTAACAATCTGATTGCGGAGGTGTCTACAGGAACAGGGAATAACCGAGCTCCTCCAGCAGCTTGAAGTTCTAACCCTGAAGCAGTCAGGAACAACCCAGAACCTGTCTGGGCCAATTCTAGACCATCCAGACCCAATAATGGGAGGCCACTACTATCACCTATAAGACATCCACCCTCTCCAATAAGACACCCCTCACCAGTTCGAGAGGCACCACGACTCGCACCACAAAGGCCATCTCACATTGGCAATTGAGATGGGAACCATCAGGCCAAACCTGGACATAAGGGCGAGAGGGAGGCGACTCGAGAACACAGGGCTCCCCAACCGACGGGAAGCCATGTGTCAAGATAACAAATGACTGGGGCGAGGAGGCCAGTGGAAGATCCACCTCGTAACCACTGAGCCCCTCAACCAGAGAGAAACGTTAGCTTCATAAGTGGGAGCTTAGAGTGCACCGAGCTCAGGAATACTGGGAATTAGGGTAACCATCTTGACCTTCGAGATCCCCTGAACCATAACTGGGAGCAAGCCAATCCTATAAACCCTGATTTGCACGACCATTTGAACAGTCGAAAATAGCCGGCATATGGAAATCAGTATAACCCTATACCAGGACAAGGAGCTGGAGTTTTTATAAACAATAATCAGCTCCCCCACGTACAAGCTCAGCCTCCAGTGGACTTGTTCCAGGAGAGAATTGATTAGCTCGAAAGGGCATTTAGGCTCCTTCAGGATGAAAGGAACAAGGATAAGGCCGAAGACTCCGATGAGGAGCTCAAGCCTTTTGCCCCACATATCTCCAACACTCCATTTCCACAGGGGTTTAGGATACCCCATGTAGTTCAATTTTATGGGAACTCAAACCTATACAGTCATCTAAGCACATTCAATACCATCATGTGAGCCAACAATGTTGGTTATGAGCTTAGATGTATGTTATTCCCAGCTACTTTGACAGGACCAACGAAAAACTGGTTCAAAAAGTTTAGAAGACATTTGATCTCGTCTTATGATCAGTTAGCAAAGGAGTTTAAGAAGCAGTTCAAAGCAATGGCAGGCATCAGGCCCAAAGCCTCGGCTTTGACCAATGTCAGACAACAGCAGGGAGAGTTATTGAAGAGTTACCTTGCAAGGTTTATTATAGAAGTGGCTCGAGCCCGCAACGTCGACGATAGTGGTCACCTTATGGATGTAAGGGCTGGTATATTACCAAGGAGTCCACTTTGGGAGGATATGAAAAGAAAACCCATAAGGTCATTAATCGAGTTCAACAAGAGGGCCCAAAGATTTGTTAATGTAGAAGAGGCGAGGTCAACATTAAATCTGGCCTCTCAGCCCATAATTACAACGACAAATGTTAACTCATCCTCGACCTTGGCTGCTCCATCGACATCAAGACCCTCTGGAGATAACCCTTCAAAAAGAAAGAAAAATGAAGGGAATAACCCCGAGGCAGACGAGGGGAAAAAAAAGAAAGGAGACAAGTATTTATTCATTGACATAGTATATACCGAGCTCAATGAGACTCGGGAAAATATCTTCCTTACCAATGAGAATCATGTCCCGTTTAGACAACCTGACCCAATGCGAAATCAAAAGGCGAAGAGGAACTCCAATAAGTATTGCAGATTCCACAGGGATGTCGGACATACCACTGATGAGTGCCGACAACTGAAGGATGAGATCGAAGGCTTGATCTCGAGGGGATATTTTGGAAAATATGTGAAAAACCAAAATCTCAATCAAGCCTTGACAGGACAAACGACAGCGTCTGCGCAACCTGCCCAACAGAACAACTCCCGAGAACGGGAGGATGATCGACCTCCCTCTATAGATGGGGAGGATGTGGTAACCATCTTTGGGGGACCGCATCTGTAACGACCCAAATTCGTTATTAAGGCTTAAGGGCCTTGATTAGCGTGCTAGGAGGGCATGATGGGATTTATGTATGATTTGATGAGTTAAATGCATGGTTATGATTTGAAGCATGTTATGTGACTATTTGTTTACCTAAGATGCATGGCTATGTATATTAGTATGCATGTAGGCCCGGATCGGGTTAGGAGGGCATAACTGTAATTTTGGCCATGTTGGGCATAACTGTGTTGGTATGTGATAATTGTATTCCGTGAATTGTGCCACGTGTGTGTGGTTTTATTATTGTGATGCACGTGCCGAGACGGTCCTAGAGAGCTAGTTAACTTAGATGTCACAACGGGATTTTTGTACCCGGCTCGGGAGGAGCCTAAGGGTACCTCGAGAATTTTATGGTTAAGTTGAGATTTAGCGGGTAATGGTTATTGGAGATTTAGTAACCTAGGTAACCATTAGTTACTGCTGAGAGTAACAAGTTTTAGAAAGAAAATGGTAGAAATGAAATGAAAGTGTAAAGACTTAAGTGCCCTTGGAGGTTTAGCTAAGGAGGATTAGTAGGAAGGGGTAATTTGGTCTTTTGGCTGGGGATTATGAAAATTCTCAGCTGGGTATATGGGGTTCGGTTTGGGCATTGGTTTTATGAGGCATTGATAGAGTTTTAAGAGAAGAGAAAAGAGAGGGAAAAGCTAGGGCAAGCAAGAAGAAGAAGAAGAAGAAGAAAAGGAGAAGTGGGAGTCTAGGATGAGATCAAGGACTTTGTGTGGGTTCTCCATTGGAGGTAAGTGTTTTATACATATTTAAGTTTGGGTTTTGTTTTGATTTGAGGAAATTAAATGCCTAAGCTAAGCTTTGTTGAGTTTTGGGATAGTAGCTGAATTTTAAGATCAATGGGTGTGAATCTTGGGTATATTGATGTTTTGAGCTTGAATCTTGAGTTATGGGTTGTTATATGGTCTATTTGATGTTTGAAATTGATTTTGGAGTTTGGGTGTGAGTTTGGGTTGATTTGGTAAGGTTTTAGCTCGGGGAAAACGCAGGGAAAAACCCAGAAATCTGGGTTTCGCGTAGGAGCGCCGCGGCCCTGTTCTTGGGCGCCGCGGCGCAAGGCTATTTCTGGGCAGGGGGAGGCTTCTGACTTGCTGGGCGCCGCGGCCCTCTTAGGTAGCGCCGCGGCGCTAGGCCATTTTCAGGACTTGAAAGTTTGCATTTTTGAGCTTTTGCTCCGGGGGTTCGGGGGATGTTTCCGGTGATTGGTTTTAGGAATTTAGAGGTCCCGGGAGTGCGGGATTGGTCCCGGGAAGTGGTCTTGGGCTTGGTTAGTATTGAAAGGGGTTTTATGTGTGTTGTGACTAGGCTATTGGTGAGGCTCGTGCTAGAGGACCGTGCTCGCGGCTTCAGTGCATCAGGAGGCTCGGAATGCAGGTAAGAAAACCGTAACACCCGAGAATAGGGCATGGCCCCACTGTGTGATTGTAGGGCATGGCCCCAAATTGTATTATGTGCAAATGTTTAACCTTAAATGAATCATGATGTGTGTGAATGATTATTTCGAACATACTATATGTGTGATTATGATGAAATGAACGGCAAGGGCCGAGTACGACGTAGGCCGGGGCGGCCGTGGGCCGAAAGTAACACCTAGCACATGGGATGCTATAGTCAGGGCGGGGCCCGGTGGATACATGTGTTATGCTATATTCAGGGTGGGACCCAAGGGATACATGAGTTATCCTCGCGGTGAGAACCGATACCCCAGGCTTCGGTAAGGCTCTGGGGCGGCTTGGCCATGTTTGCTTAGTCTAATGGTTGACTCGTTTATCTATGGATTATCTGTTATGATAAACTGTATAAACTGCATATGTTAGGTTCTGCATGAGTTTTCTTGCTGGGCTTCGGCTCACGGGTGCTCTGTGTTGCAGGTAAGGGCAATGACTGAGTCAACCAACCATGAGTACGGAGAGCGTGAAGCGACGCGTACATGTTTGGCCTGCCCGACTGCTTTGGTTGGGGGTTTATTCGAAAATGGCTGTAATAATCTATGATTTCATGATTTCTCAACTGTAACCTTATTTCAAGATGTAATTAGTTTTCAAACCTTATTTTGGGATCCCAAATGTTTTATAATAGAAGTTTAATGAAACGACGCATTTTCAAAGATTACAGCCTTAAATTTTAATTAGTCATACTTTTGTTTCAAAACCTCGGTTAGCGAGTTCATTGCACACTGTTTTGTCTTAAAAATTCACTTAGTAACGGCTCTAAGGTAGTAGGGCGTTACAGCATCTCGCAGAATCGAGCAGAAATGCCCAAAAAAGATACGTAAACAAGCTCAAAACTGGGGAAAGTTCTCCCTACAAGCCCGAACCACGAGCTTCGAAGCAGCAGAGGGTTGAAACTCAACCCATCACTTTTACAAAGAGGATGCGTCACTCGTCCAGTTTCCTCACAACGACCCCTGGTCATCACACTTCAACTCGCGAACAGGAGGGTATGCAGGGTCCTGATTGATAACATGAGCTCTGTTAATATCCTTTACAAAGCCACTCTAGAAAAGATGGGACACACACTTCGAGATTTGAAATCCTGTGCAACCACATTGTACGGATTTTCAGGAGAAGGGATTGGTTGTACGGGATCCATTGAACTCCCTGTAACCTTAGGATACTATCCAGTCTCGGTAACCAAGATGATGGAGTTTGTGGTGATGAATGCTCCGTCAGCCTACAATGTACTGCTCGGGAGACCAACCCTGATTGGGCTAGGGGTAGTATCATCTGTTAGGCACTTGGCCATCAAGTTCCAAACGTCTAGTGGCATTGGGATGCTGAAGGGAGACCAGCTCACTGGAAGGGAATGCTACAACATTTCCGTGAGAGGGAAAAACCATACAAGTGCACAGACACTTGTGGTCATTCAGGAGATGGACGGATCCGTCTTCAAGATAGAAGAAGAAATTGACCCTAAAGTTGAAGAAAGAGTCGATCTCGAACTGTTGGAGGAGCTTGAAGAAATAGAGCTCAACGAGAAAGATACCAAGAGGGTGTTAAAAGTAGGAAAAAAATCTTTCTAAAAATGCAAGACAACAATTAACTTGCTTTTTGAAAGAAAACCAGGATGTATTTGCATGGTCGCACTCAGATATGGTAGGGATTAGTTCGAATGTTATTAGCCATGCACTCAATATTGATAAGAGCTCCCCCCCCCCCCCCCCCCCCCGAAGCAGCGAAAATGGAGGCTCCTGGACGATGACAAAAAGAAAGCCCTAAAAGAGGAGGTCGAGAGGTTAAAAGCAAATTGGTTTATTCGAGATGCTTTTTATCCCGATTGGATAGCCAATCCTGTGCATAGGTCCCAAAACCCAATGGAAAATGGTGAACCTGCATTGACTATTCAGACCTCAACAAGGCATGCCCCAAAGACTGCTTTCCTATGCCTTGAATCGACCAACTCGTAGATGCCACAGCAGGCTATGGCATCATGTCATTCATGGATGCTTATTCTGGATATAACCAGATTGCCATGCATGGACCTGACCAGGAACATACAAGATTTGTAACTGACAAGGGATTGTACTGCTACAATGTCATGCCTTTCAGGCTTAAAAATGCTGGAGCCACATACCAAAGGCTGGTAAATAGTGTTTGCTGAGTAGATAGGGAATAACATGGAAGTTTATGTAGATGATATGTTAGTCAAATCCAAATATAACAATAACCATGTAGATGATCTCGCAGAATGTTTCGCTGTACTTCGAAAATACAAAATGAAACTTAACCCACAAAAATGCTCATTCAGAGTATCTTCGGGTAAATTCCTTGGATTTATAGTGAAAGCTCAGGGTATAGAGGCTAATCCCGAAAAGATCAAAGCTTTAATAGACACGCCCTCACCTCGAAAACATAAAGATGTCCAGAGCTTAACTGGACGAATGGCGACCTTAAGTAGGTTTATCTCAAAATTTTGCAGCGTCTCAGAATTTTACTTAGCTAGATAGTAGTAGCTTGTGCTGTAGTATTTTAGTTTGCATGGTTATTGGTTCAAGCCGGGATTTAGTTGGAAACTCATAGAGATAGTTATGGATTTTATAAGTATAGCCTATAGTTTAGAAATATTAATTTTAACATAAGGTTTTGATTAATATAGCTGGTCCTAAAAATGATATTTATTATAACCTAAGGTTTATATAATTAAGAACATGACACTTGTCACATGCATGTTTATTAAGGATTTAAGGATTTTAGATGAATAATTTAATAAAGGATAAACCTAGGAAGTCTAAAACCTTCCCTCAACTGTTAGGATCATGTTTTACTCAGTCAAAGTGGTTTTAAACAAATTCAAGTGTGCCGAAAGTGTGCAAAAATGTGATTGATATATCAGTGTATGCCGATATATTGCAGCTATAGGGGCCAATATATCGCCTGTGATTGATACGGAAAACACATCGACTTCGCACGAATGAAACCACGGAGGCTTGGGACGATGATGGAGGTGATATATCGCCTATAGGGGGCGATATATCAGCTCCACTTACATATTTTGGAAGTCCGTGGGATCTGAGCTAGAAACAACCCTCCACAACTTGGACTTGCTCTTGAATGTTTTTGACCGAGTTCTGGGCATCTGTTGAGCAGAAAATTCAATTTTTATTCAATTATTTATTCATTTTAAAAGGAGTTAGTTTCACTCCATGAACTCTATAAATAGGACCCTTCACTCAGCCATTTGCTTCATCATTCAAGCATTGTTTAGAGCCTCCTAGCTGCTAAGTTTGTTCTAGAGAGAAACACTAGGGTTTTGGGGTTAAAAGCTTTCCAATCTAAGCTTTTCTAAACACTTGGGAAGTAAGATAGAGTGATATTTCAGTATTTGAGGTGTATTTCAAAGTTCTAATCTATCCAAAGTATTCTTTATCCTCAGGTTTAGTTAATTATAGTTAGTTAATTATAGTTCCTCTTATTCTTTTCATTTTCTTCAAAATCCTAACATGTTATAATGGTTTTGGTTAGGTGTTTAAGTTTCTTGAAACTTAAGGTTTTTCGGTAAGTTCTTCATTTGATATTTTAGATCTTCTTTTCTTTAGAAAACTTATGATTTTTAACTATTTGGTTTTAGGAGTTTCCAATCCCGTTCTTGTCTCCAATACTATGGTTTTTGGTAAGGAAAATATGTTAGATTTTATGTTTATGTGCTATATGTGTATGTATGTATGTATGTATATGTTTTATGTTGTAGTCGCTTGGGAAATGTAGGTGCTTAGATAGAAAATAAGCAAATCCCAAGATTTTTATCGTTATCATAGACTATAGTTATGATTTAACCTGCCTCAAATAGTAATAAGAGGACCTAGATGGTTTCTATCACATACTATGGTAATGAGTTAATGTCCATTAATATTGTAGTCTTATGTTTTATGATTTACATTTTTACGTCATATGTTTTATGATTTTATGTCTTATGATTTATGATATGTTTTTGGTAGTTTTTCCTTACTGGGCATTAGGCTCATTTTAGATGGTGCAGGAGATTGAGCATGGAAGGCGTAATGGATTCGTGACAGCTTTAGCATGTGTATTGGGCGAGAACTGAATGAATCGACCGATGGGAAAGATCGAGGATGGCGTTTTGAGTATTTTTTAATTATGTATTATGACTTTTCTGCATTTAGTATTTGAACGATGAATAAGAAAGGTTTAAGTTTTCTTTATGATTTTATGTAATTACAATGGGATCCCGTATTTTGGATTTTTATAATAAAGTTATTATTTTATGTATGTATTCGAAAATAATAGCTATGTCTTAGTAATTCTAATGGTCTGAGGTCTTTAAGTTAGTCGGGTCATTACAAATCTACAGACTGATGCCTTCCATTCTTTAATCTTTTAAGAGGGGGCAAAAAGTTTGAGTGGTCGGATGAGTATGAACTCATGTTTCAGAATCTTAAGAAACACCCCGCTGAACCACCGATCTTGTCCAAACCAATCATAGGAGAAGTTTTGTACTTATACCTCGCTACAACCGAGTACGCTATTAGTGCAATACTAGTACGGGAAGATAAGAACATACAAAAACATGTGTACTACATCAACAAAAGATTAATGGGGGCAGAATCAAGATACCCATTAATGGAGAAACTGGCTCTGTGCTTAATGCACGCATCTCGAAAGCTTTGACCCTATTTCTAGGCACATCCTATTTTAACTAACCAACCACTAAGGCCAGTGTTATCTATGTCTGAACCATCTGGAAGACGATTGAAATAGGTTGTCGAGCTCGGACATTTCGAGTTACTTATCAGCCTAGAACAACAATCAAAGGATAGGCTTTGGCAGATTTCATTATCGAATGCATAGGGATATCCAACGAGGAAGTCGTAACCCCAGCCCGCGAGCTGTGGAGACTTTATGTCGATGGATCCTCCAATAAAAATGTATTGGGGGCAGGGATCATTCTAATCACCCCAACGGGAAATTTCTTCCACTCGACACTAAGATTTGGCTTTGAGGCATCAAACAATGAGGTTGAATACGAGGTGTTATTAGTAGGACTTCGAATAGCCACCGAGCTCAAGGCAAAGGCCATACATTGCTAGAGCGACTCATAACTTGTTGTCAACCAAGTCCTGGGTGAATATCAGGCTCGTGGTATAAAAATGGCCTCTTACCTGGAGAAGGTAAAAGCAACACTCAGAGGGTTTGATTTCTACGCTATAGAATAAGTCCCCCTAGAGAAAAATTCAAATGTAGACGCATTGGCCAGGCTCGCCACGACTAACGAAGCTTATACACTCAACGTGGTTCCGGTAGAATTTCTACCAACCCCAAGTATAAACGAGCCTAATGAAGAATATATAAGTATGATCGACTCACAACCCACCTGGATGACTCCAATAGTTAACTACCTCGAAACCGGAAGTCTCCCAGCAGACCAGAATGAGGCTAGAAAGCTTATGTACCAAATACTAAGATATACTATTTTGGAAGGAAAATTGTATAGGAGGGGGTACTCTATGCCGTTACTTCGGTGTGTAACTCCTCCCGAGGCAAAAAATTTTTTTGGAAGAAATCCATCAAGGATTTTGTGATTAGGAAAAAAATATTTCGGAAGAAATATGTCGGTGTGGAGATCACAATGGGGGGCATAGCTTGTCAAAAAAAGGTGATTAGGCAGGGGTACTTCTGGTCAATAGTCAAGGCAGACTCGTTTGAGTACATAAAACATTGTGATAAATGTCAACGGTTTGCCTCAATACCACAAGCTCCACCCACCGAGCTTACTATGATGAGCTCCCCATGGCCATTCATGAAATGGGGAATTTACCTCATAGGCTCCTTGCCAACTGGAAAAAGTGGAGTAAGGTAATCTGTAATCGCGGTGGATTATTTCACAAAATGGACCGAAGCTAAACCCTTGGCCACCATTACCTCAAAGAAAGTCCTAGATTTCGTAGTTAAAGACATCATCTGTAGATATGGGATGCCCAGGAAGATAGTATCAGATAATGGGACCCAGTTCAACAGTGATTTGTTTACACATTTTTGCGCAAAGAACGGGATAATAAAGATTTTTTCCTCCGTGGCCCATCCCCAAGAAAATGGCCAGGTCGAAGTAGTCAATAAAACCTTAAAATGCTCCATGAAGAAAATGTTAGAAGAAGCAAAGGGGAGATGGCCAGATGAGTTGCCTCGAGTCTTGAGGGCTTATAGAACCACAGCAAGAACTTCGACGGGGCATACCCCCTTCTCCATGGTTTATGGATGCGATGCCATGTTGCCTATCGAGGTCGAAATCTCAACTATAAGGCACGATGCATATGATCAGGCCTCGAACAAATCCCAGCTCGAAGAAAGTCTGGACTTCATTCAAGAATGATGAGACGAAGCCCAGTTGAAAAATGATGCATACCAGCAACGGGCTGCTAGATATTTTAACAAGAAGGTCAGAGATAAGAAATTTGGATTGGGAGACTTAGTGCTAAGGCGCGTGTTTTTGGCCACGCGAGACCCGTCTACTGGGGTACTTGGACCAAATTGGGATGGACCCTATCAGATCGAGCCCATTCTTCGACCTAGAGTATATAAGTTGGCGAGGCTAAATGGAGAATTGATTCTGCAAGCTTGGAATGGTGAACATCTACGACCTTATTATCAGTAATGTAGGAATGATGTTTTCATTTTAACCAAGCATGTAATTGATTTTTTGCTTTTTATCAATAAAGTACTGAATTTCATTCAAAAATTGTATTATTTATTGTTATATTTTTTTTTTGCAAACCCTCAAAATTCAATAACCTAAGATCGTAATCGTAGGATATTAAGGTGGCATAAGTGGTACACAATCATACCATAGGCTCGAAAAAAAATATAACATAAATAAAAAGTAACTCAAATGGAAATGTCTAGATTATTAACCCGATATGAAAATGAATAAGTGTATGGATCATTAACCAAACGCGTGAACTAAAAATGTCTGGATTATTAACCCGACATGAAAATCAATAAGTGTATGGATCATGAACCAAACACACGAGCTAAACAAGTCTGGAACAAACTAGCAAAACCTAACCGACAGTAAAGAAGTTGGAATTCTAGATAAACCAACTATAAACTAAGTCAAAACTAGGGCTGGAAACTTTTGCAAACAAGTTTTGACCTTGCAACCTCGAGGCCCTACTCGAGGATGAGGAAAAGTAAATGGAAAAGCAAAATATAACTAAACTAATAAGGTTACATGACAATTAAGTATTTTTTTCAAATACAAGGTAAAATTAAAGTTCGACCTTGACAATAACGAAGTCAAACATGTATATTTCGAATAAACTATGCAAGAATGTATTGAAATTCAAACAGAAATCCAATATACATTTGTGCGAATAAACAAGTATAAAAGCAGGTCCTTAATAATGGCGTGCTCGAAATATTTCGATCCAGAAATGTAGTGCATAATATTAAGGCAAAAATCTAAAGGTTAAACAAAGTGCATAAATATTTTCAAGCTAGAAAATTGAGAACATAAAAATTACTATTGGTATAAAATCATAAGATAATTATATAGCTCTAAATGGAGCTGTAAATTGTCACTGCCTCGAGGGCATAAAAATCATAAATGTATTATTACAAAAATTATAATGGGTCGCAACCCATGATCTTGGCCTCAAGGGTTAGATGTCTCTCCAGCTGCAGCCTCCGCTGCCTCCTCAGCTTCGAGCCTGGCCTCTTCCTCCTCGAGTCGAGCCTGCCATTTTTTGAGGAATTCGGTCTCCAAATTGGCAAGGAAGCTGGTGTCGAGGTTGGGGTTGTTGACCCAAATTCGGTACATTGCCATGTCAACGGAACGATCCTTTTTGGTCTTAAACTCCTCAAGAAGACGAGCTTTCTCACCCTCGATAACTTCGTAGGTCATCTTCTTTTCCTCTTCCAGCCTGGCATTTAGCCCCGAACCTCCTTGATCTCGGAGTTCCTGGCCTCGACCTCCTTCAAGGTCGCCTCTAGCGTCGATTCAAGTTCAGGGATTTTCTAAATCTCTTTCAAAGTGACCTCCAGCCTCGACTCAAGCTCGGAAACCTTCTGAATGGCCACATCCCTTGCTGCAACCTCAAGCTTAGCTGCTTTGAGATCGTCCTCGAGCTTCAGCTGGGCATCTCTAGCAGCGCTCTGCTTGATGTAACCTCGTTATTCAGCATGAAGTTGTGTTGAACGAAGGATACGAATGCCTACACACAAAAATAAATACAGGTCAACAAAACACAACATAGTTTAGTACATAATAAAAAGGTTAAAGAAAAAATAACTAACCGAGGAGAGAAGCTCGCCACCCTTGTCAAAAAGAGTGTTGGCATCTCGGTAGGAGGTCAGAAATTCCCATTAAGGGGCCCCGAGGTGGCTGATACTTTGACCCATGCGAGTCAAATTGTTGGAGCCCAGGTTGACTCCGTGAGTTCCAGTTGTACTATCGATCACGAACTCAGGTACATGAGTTGAGAAAGACAGGAAGCGCTCCCGCACAAGAGCCTGGCCTTTTCTCGCTAGGCCTACAGGGATTCTCTTGATCGATTGGGCAGTAGAAGGAGGCAGAATAGTGGGAGGCGTCGCGTGCTCAGTAGCTTTATTTGGTCTGACCTGAGAAGTGGGTTCGGCAACATGACTCGGACCCAGGGGAGCCAAGGCTGGAGGGACCACCTCGGTCTTTCTGGACATCATGGAGGGGAGACCTCCTTTCTGCAATGCACTTTGGCGCTTGCTCACCTTCGAGGCCATAGGACTGTTGAGCACATTATCCAAATCTGAGTCGATGTCACCTGAAAAACATAAAGATTGCACATGAATAATTGAACAGGAGTTATTAAAAGAAACAAGACTCAAGGATAATATAAACCTAACTGGTACTCTCGACCGAGCTTGAGCTCGAAGACCAAGAAATTACCTATCTTCGGATGACTCTAGGGGAGTCCCCACCTTATAGGTGGGGGATAGTCTCGAAAGGTTTCAATAATCATTGGTCCCATATTGTACGGCTACCCCATCCCAAACTTCGTTTAGGCTATACATAGTCTGGTATTGTCCTAACAAACTATCGAACCTACGGACTCTAAGGTCCACCCTTGACCACGCTAAGAAATTATTTCTAGGGTCTTCACACATGACGATCACGCCAGGCTTGTGTTTAAGCATTGATGGAGACCACATGAAGTAGTCTAGCACAACTTTACCTCCATCCTTCAAGCTCGTTGAGGCCTCGTCGTGGGCTTCATTGCCCGAGATGGCTCGATCATGATGACTGGTGGTAGAGGCACGAAATTGCGAGCTCGAGGTCCTCCTCCTCAGGGGAAGCTTAACTGTGGGGATTCGTACATCTTCCCACCTTTGATATTTTCGAACCCCTGAGTCATCGGTGGATTCGCCTTTCACCTAAAAGGCCGCAAGCTTAGAGCTTGTCTTCATGAAGATAGTCAGTCAAGGACCTTCGACCATAAGGAAGCTAGAGAATGGCTGCCTTGTGTTCCGTCATGGCTTTTGATGGAATGGGGCAATGGTAGTTGGCTGCAAGCAAGAATAGTGTGAATATTTTGAGCCTAATTATTCAATGAAAAATGGATAAAAGTGTGTTGAAATACTTAGGGATGTGTTGGAAGGAATAAAATAGGGAAGGAGCGAGCCCATCCGTCCAGAAGAATCCGGTCTTGAAGTTTGGAGGATGGTTTGGGATATCCTCGAATAGTCGTTTCTCCTTCGGATAGCTCGATAAGTAGTAGTAGAAGTCGTCTCCTCCACAAGCTCGAGAAGAGTTGCTCTTGAGGCAGAAGAGATATAATATCTCTGGTGCCGAAGGCCCTTCCCATTTCATCTCATGGTACAACAACCTGAGGGCTGACAAGACCCTAAAAGAGTTGGTTTGGAGCTGGAAGGGGGCGAGTACGATGAAGTCCAAGAAATCCTTGAAGTAAGTCATCAAGGGTAGCAGAGCCCCAGCCCTCATATGCTCCCGACTCCAGGCGGCGAGCTTGACTTTACGGTCGAGATTTCCATCTCCTGGGGCGTAGCAACTCCTTTCATTTGAGGTCGTCGGACAGCACATTAGTGTTAGAAAAACTTATGCAGGATCTTTATTTATTTTCATGTATATCTAATATTAAACAAATTAATACGAGATAGCCTAAAACATGTTTCTAAAATTGAATTCAAAGAGAAACAATGAATAGAATACTTACAGTATACGCAGCGGAATTAAAGAGTCCTTCCTTTAGTTTCTCTAACTCTTGCATCCTCTTTGTCGCAGAGTATTATCAAGAAACTGAACCGATCTTCTATTTTCTTCATAGCCTTCCAATGTATCCTTAGAATCATCTAGACTAGTGTGGGTAATTCTCAACACATGAGATAGATATAGAGAGAAGAAGAGAAAATAACAAAGAGGCTGAGAAAAGGACTTGTGTTTAGAGAAAATCTAAAACTATCAGAAAACCAATGATTAAACTTATGTTTTGACTTCTCTCTAAGCACTCATTTTATAGACTCAATTAGGCCATTTAATTTAATTAAAAAATCAATAAAATAATAGCCATTTTGAAGCCCTAGGTCGAAATTATCATGGGCTTTAGGCCCGTGAAATTTCCCATTTGATTATAAGCCCATTGGACTTAAAATCAAGGCTTGTATTATTTTCTATTGATTTAATTAATTAAATAATTATTTAAATCCTTTATCAAATTAATTATTTATAATTTGAACCTTGATTTAAACTTATTTGTTTAATTTAGATACCAATTTATCTTAATTAATAAATCTGCCATAATTTTCTTCTCAAAATTACACAACTCTGTGAAACTATCCAAAATTGACTTGGTCAACTTTGATAATTCTAATTGATGATTAAATCAATTAATTGAGACTATCTAGATGATTTTATCCAAGGTACAATGGGGACCATGGGCCTATGAAATCAAGCTCCAATAAGTTATCATAAATCTAACAAATAAATTTACTAACTTATTAATTCCTCGTGACTCCACTATAGACTCGGAATTGCACTCTTGAATTCATAGAACGCTCTATAACAAATATAGATACGCTTTTAATTATCTATTTTTACAACCATAATTGTCACTCAATCCTCTATAGACGGACTACAATGAGAGATGACTAAAATACCGTTTTACCCCTCATTGTATTTTATCCTTAAAACACTTAGTTCTTTGTAAATGATATTTCAGTAAACTAATTTAATTACTGAAATATGATCTCTATCATTTAACACCTTGAACCAAACTAAAAGGAAACCATCGTTTCACTTCTTCATCAGAAGCTATAGTGTTCATATCTATGATTAACACTCCCACTCAATTATACTACCGAGTTCCCAAGATGTAAGTATGGGCTAGTCCGTAGGGTAAGCTGGTAACGAACAAGTCAAAGAACTTAAATAATACAATCAGTTAGAATACTAACCACTCAGAATTGAGATTGAATTGACCTATGGTCAACTATATGATATGACTAGAATATATAATAACGGTATGTTTACTTATCTTATCAACTGTCAATATCGGTCCAATCCGATGTAACAAATACTTCCAATCTTATCTACTTTGCTAATGTTCTGGAAAGAACATAACACTGTAATGTGTAAGTAGATCATATCATAGATTGGCAAGTCAGTATAAATCCTGTGCACTGACTAATCTTAGGAATAACTTATTTTGAACATATAATCATATTTATATTCCACTGTGATTACGTCACTATAAATAAGATTAGCTATATGCTCGGGATTTAATAGAAGTTTATATTAAACAAATAATCATGAAAATAAAACATGTGAGGAAAGTAATTAACCAAGTCAAAAAATGATTTCTATTATTTTATTGATAATAGAATGAGATTACAAAGAATTTAGGTTTTAATTAGGGCATAAAACCCCAACAATCAGTGTACCAGAGAGTTTAAGGCCATGATAGGCCATCAACTCAGATTTATGGCTGGTGGACATGATAGAGCTCCAGTAGTGCTCAGCCTCGAAAAATTCATCCTTCAAGGGGTGGGCTGAAAGAATTTAGGAGGTGGATGGATGAGCTGAAGAGTCCTCCATTATGGTAAAAGACAGAGCACCAAATGGAAAGACGACTGTGACTTTAAGCTTGGGGTCTAAGGCAATAGGCTTGATCTCGGGGTCTAGGTTAGGATAAGCCACCACTCGGAGTCTCTTTCTCTTTTTCTCATCGACCTCGTCTATCTTAAGTCGAAAGCGGTCTCATATGTCTTCTTGCGCACTCCTCTCTTTGTGCTCGCGGATCAGCCGCTGATTTCAAGTGAAAGGTGACTCAAGACTGGGTGTTGATGGGTAATAAGGGATATCGAACTCGGGCCCCCACCAATTCTCAGAGTAGACATCTAACAGGAAGAAAAATGTGAGGGCCCATTATATAGAAAATCATAAGGAAATTATAATTTTGATAACTTGAGCTCGAAAGCTCGAGATAACAAGATTGCCTCAATCGAAACTGAAGGCTCGAAAGGGCGAGATTGACTCGGATGTCATTCCCGAACTATTGTAAAGTTCGAGCATCGAGGATGCACCCACGCGAGAGTGGGGAGGTTAATACTAGTTTAGAAGAATCCTAGATTTTCAGAGAAAAAGTCGGCAGTTACCCGAAAAAGTGATATTTTTGGGATTCGTGCATTTAAAACCCTAAACAAAAACTCTATTTCTTAAGCTACACGAAACCCTCCATTACCAGAAAAAACTCCATTTTTACATGTTTATACCATAAATTTTTTTGGTCGAAACCATGATTCTAGCCACTCCAAATCTACTCGGATCAAAAGCTTGCCTAGTGCCAAAGTGAAGCAAAAAAAAAAAAAAAACTGGTAAAACTAGTGAAGGTATTCTCATGAACAGAAGAAACACGTAAAATAAGTATATACCAAAGTAAGAGAATCAAGAATAGAAACTTACACAAAGTTGTTCGTGGATATGATGAGATCGTTGATTGAAGGAGTGGTGGCAAGAACGATTTCACAAAATCAAAGGTTGAAAGAGTACTATGCTTTTTGGGCTTTGAAAACATGCTAGGAAAACTTCGGTTCTTCCTTTCTTTTTCTCTGGTTTGTGTTATCTGAAGAAGTAAAACTGAAGAACGAGGAAGAAGAGGGGGTATATATTGTAACGCCCTGGATAGCCAAGACCGTTACACTGTGTGTTTATAAAGGTGCAAGACTATCTAATCAAGTCATTTAACTCAAAACATGTTGCTAAAACTATAGTTGAACTAGGGTTAGAAGATTTTGGTCTCAAAAGTTTCATTTCTTACAAATAACCATTTTCTCTTTACATGGGATCCCAAAAGTAATAAGTTTAAGACCGTTTACAAAAGAATTAAGATTTAAATACAGATACTAGCCATTCTAAGGAAAAACAGACAAACAGGCTTTTCTCGTCCTGTTCTACTCCTCGAACGTGGCGGCCGAACAGCTGACTATGTACATTCATCCCCGTAGCTCTCCACCTCAAGGTTGGTCCAACTTCCCTTTGCCTTTGCCTGCACCACGTAGCACTCGTGAGCCAAGGCCCAACAAGAAAACACGATAACAGAGCACAATCATTCAATAGACAATCAGATAACTCATACCGCATAAGCATGTACTCAACAGTCTAAGCATTCATGTTAATCAAGTATTCAGCATACCATGTATATCATTTGATATCAATAATCAATCCACATATGATAACTACGGTTAACGCCCTTAGGCCGCACCCTCTATTTATCCCACTGACTCTGGCCCGCTTAAACCAAGCTCAGTGAATGTTAAGCTGTCCTTAGCTACCAGTGGCCGAGCCGCACCCTGTGCGCAAGTATTATTTACGGCACCCTTAGGTCGTATATCACATGTCCCATGGTATAATACCATCTATGACATCATACTGATATAGGGAGCTCTTAGTCCCATCAGAAACACATAACCGGGTGCAGTTTTCTTACCTTTAGATTCGCTAGCTTTGTTCAATTTGATCCTCAAGCACGATCCCTCTTGAGCCCTAGCGTACACATAGTCACAACCATAGATCAGAATCATCAACAAAGCTCAAATCCAAAACCTAGCCTCGGGACCAATCTCGAGCCCTCGGGAAGCCCTAATTCCATCAAACGGGGTGGTGGAATCAAACCTCGAACCCCCAGGAAAAAACCCTTGAAAATAACCCAAAACCCCTTTCTCGAAACAAGGTAGCGCTACAACACTCTAAGGAGAGCGCTACAACGCTACAAACAGAGCCTGAAATGCCCCAGACCACACAGCCTAGCGCTACAGCGCCCAGCGACTAGCGCTGTAGGGCTAGTCACAGCACAGCCCCGCACAACATTTTCTCCTTCGAATTTTCCCAAGCCAAACCTACTCAAAACTCAACCAAACCTCAACCAAACTTCAAAGCAAGCCTCCCAACATCCTTAACTCATCCCATAAGTCCCAACCACACATAATTCAATCACATGCACCCCAAATCAAAGAAATCACCATAGCTGGACCTAAAGCTCAAAAACTCAACAAAAACAACAAATGAAACCACAGAACTTGAACTAAAATTCCTTACCTTTGATGGATGAGCCTAACCTAGGTTATTCTCCACACTAGCTTAGCCTTCACCTCCTCAAAGCTTCGGCCTCAATTCCCTAGAATTCCCCATCAAAATCCAACTCAAAATCAACAACAATACCAGGAACTAGAAACTGAAAAACTACTTTGAACCTTTCCCCAAATGATGAGTATCCCCTGCCAATTCCTCAAACCAGACCAAAGACCTTAGCCACAAGCTCCTGCCTAGACTCCCTCTGAGTTTTTGCTCCAATCTCCTTCAAGAAATGGAGAAGAGACCTCCAACCGAATGAGAGAGAGATAGACTTTCAATTTCCCTTTTTTTTCCTTTTCTCTTCTTTCCTTTCTTTCCTTCAGACTTCTAGCTCTTTCTACACAATCTACTAAAGTATAAAGCTTAATAATACTTATCCCTTATAAACCAAATGACCACAATACCCTCCCATTAAAATGTAAGCCCTTAACCCAACCAAGGGCATTCTGGTCATTTATTCCGAATTCCCGCTAATTCCTCGAGTGTCTCTATTATTTACCGCTTACTTCCCAAAACCTAACCAATCACCAATTATATTCCCCAATATCAAAATTGACTCCAATATATTCTCTAAATTCCCATAAATACCCCTAGGCTCGCGCCCGAGCCGGGTATAAATCCCCACCATGACTTTTTCGCTAAACCGCTCACTAGGATCGCCTCAAATCACAGATTACAAATATATCCACATAATAATGTGGTCTCATCAATTTATCACATATATATATATACAGTTATGCCCTCAATGGGCCAAAATTACGATTATGTCCTTCTAACCTATTCAGGGCCTACATGCATACTAATGCACATAGTCATGCATCTCAGATATTCAAATAATCATATAACATGCTTTTAATCATTAAATCACATATAATCCAATTATTCCCTCCCGACACACTAATCAAGGCCCTTAAGCCTTATTAGTAAATTTGGGTCGTTACAACTATCCCCTCCTAATGAAAATTTCGTCCTCGAAATTTACCAAAGTAACTCGGGATACTGATCCCGCATCGCTGTCTCAAGCTCCCAGGTCGCTTCTTCAACCCTACTATTCCTCCACAACACCTTAACAAGAGGAATCGTCTTATTCCGTAGCACTTTATCTTTCCGATCCAAGATCTGAACCGGTTGCTCCTCATAAGCTAAATCTGTCTGCAACTCCAAATCTTCATACCTTAACACATGAGTCGCATTTGAAACATACTTCCGGAGCATAGAAACATGGAATACGTCATGGACTCCTGACAACAATGGTGGCAAGGCTAACCTGTAAGCCACCTGACCGATCCTTTCTAGAATCTCAAAAGGTCCAATGAACCTAGGGCTTAGCTTGCCCTTCTTTCCAAACCTACTCACCCCTCGCAATGGTGAAACTCAGAGAAACACGTGGTCCCCAACCTGGAACTCCACGTCCCTACGCTTGGGATCAGCGTAGTTTTTCTGTTTGCTCTGAGAGGCGAGCATCCTAGTTCATGTCTTCTCTATAGCTTCACTTGTTCTCTGAACCAATTCTGGCCCCAAATACTTCCTCTCACCCATCTTATCCCAATGAATGGATGATTTGCACTTCCTCCCATATAACATCTTGTAGGGAGCCACTCCAATCGTTGATTGGTAACTATTGTCATACGAAAATTCAATCAACGGGAGATACTTACTCCATGACCCTTCAAAGTTGATCACACATGCTCTGAGCATATCCTCCAACACCTGAATCGTCCTCTCAGATTGTCCATCAGTCTGAGGATGAAAGGCTGTGCTGAACTTCAACTGAGTTCCCATAGCCTTCTGCAAACCACCCCAAAACTTGGAAGTGAACATGGGATCCCGATCTGACACTATAGATTTAGGAACCCCATGGAGTCGTACGATCTCCCTCACATAAAACTCTGCATACTAATCCACAGTATATGTCGACCTCACAGGAAGAAAATGGGCTGACTTGGTGTATTTGTCCACTATCACCCACACCAAGTCATGATGTCCTATAGTTCTGGGTAAACCTCCCACAAAATCCATTGTAATGTCCTCCCATTTCCACTCGGGAATTCCCAAAGGCTGAAGCAACCCTGCTGGTTGCTGATTCTCGGCTTTCACCTGCTGACAGGTTAAATATCTGGCTACGTACTCCACCACATTCTTCTTCATCCCGGGCCACCAATATAATGTTCGCAGATCCTAGTACATCTTCGTGGTACCCGGATGAAGTGAGTACGGCGTCGTATGAGACTTATCCAGTATCTCTCATTTGATTCTCTCATCATCTGGAACACAAATTCGCCCCTGATACCGAAGCATACCAACCTTAGAAATAGAATAGTCCTTAGCTACTCCCGCTAAGACATTGTCTCTAAACTCCTGTAACTGAGCGTCTACCAATTGTCCTTCTCTAATCCGCTCTAGCAGAGTCGATTGCAGAATAATATTGGCCAACCGACCTACCACAAATTCTATCCCCGCTCTGACCATCTCATCAGCTAACTCTCTTGAGATCTGGGTGGATTTGTATAACTGACCTGGGACTCTCCGGCTTAATGCATCCGCCACTACGTTGGCTTTCCCCGGATGGCAAAGAATATCACAATCATAGTCTTTCACCAACTCTAGCCAACGCCTCTGTCTCATGTTCAGGTCCTTCTGTGTAAAGAATACTTCAAACTCTTATGGTCAGTGTATACCTCGCACTTCTCCCCATACAAATAATGCCGCCAAATCTTCAGTGCGAATACCACCGCTGCTAACTCCAAATCATGGGTAAGATACCGCTGCTCATACTCATTTAGCTGTCGTGATGCATAAGCTATGACCTTCTCATTCTGCATCAACACACAACCTAAACCCAACCTCGATGCATCGCAGTAAACAACAAACTTCCCTTCCCCCGAAGGAAGACTCAACACAGGCGCCGTAATAAGTCATCGCTTCAGTTCTTGGAAACTGTCCTCACACTTGTCTGACCAGATAAACTTCAAATTCTTCCGTGTCAATTCTGTCATCGGTGCCCCTATCTTCGAGAAGCCTTCCACAAACCGTCTGTAGTAACTCGCTAAACCAGGAAAACTCTGCACCTCTGAGGCGTTCCTTGGCCTCGGTCAATCCCTAACTGCCTCTACCTTAGATGGATCCACCTTAATCCCATCTGCGCCCACAATATGTCCAAGGAAAGTCACTTCTGGTAACCAAAATTCACATTTCTTAAACTTGGCGTACAACTGATGCTCCCTCAACCTCTGAAGAACCTGTCGAAGATGAATCTCATGCTTTGCCTCTGAACTGGAGTACACTAAGATGTCGTCGATGAAGACAATAACAAACTGATCTAAAAATTCTTTGAACATTCTGTTCATTAGATCCATAAAGGTTGCTAGGGCATTGGTCAAACCAAACGACATGACCAGAAACTCATAATGCCTGTACCTCATTCGAAAGGCCGTCTTTGGTATGTCCTCATCCTTGATCCTCAGCTGGTGATAAACAGATCGAAGATCAATCTTTGAGAACACCGTATTACCCTGCAACTGATCGAACAAGTCATCAATCCTTGGTAGGGGGTACTTATTCTTGACAGTCAACTTGTTCAACTCCCTATAGTCTATACACATTCTCAAAGTCCCGTCCTTCTTCTTCACAAAAAAAAATGGAGCACCCCATGGTGAGTAACTAGGCCTGATGAACCCCAAATCCAAAAGCTCCTGCAACTGTATCTTCAATTCTTTCAGTTCCGCCGGTGCCATCCTATATGGTGCCCTCGACACTGGCTCTGTCCCTGGCGCCAGCTCAATAACAAACTAAATCTCTCTACGCAGCGGCAACCTCGAAAATTCCTCAGGGAACACATCCAAGAACTCGCAAACCAATCTGGTCTCTTTCGGTCCTGTTGGCGAAACCCTGGTGGTATCCACCGCACTAGCCAGAAAACCTATACACCCTCCTTGTAACAGATCTCTGGCTCTCAACGCCGATATCCTGGGTACGCGGGGTCCATGCACCGCTCCCACAAAAACAAAGGGATCCTCGCCCTCTGGCTCAAAGGTCACCATCTTCTTCTTGCAGTTAATAGTAGCTCCATACCTAACCAGCCAATCCATACCTAAAATCATATCAAAGTCCTCCATACTCAACTCAATCAAGTCTACTGACAACTCTCTACCGTCAACTATTACTGGCAATGCTCTAATCCACCTCCTAGATACTACCAGTTCCCCTGCAGGTAAAATAGTCCCAAACTCTGAAGTACAATACTCACTAGGTCTACACAGTCTATCAATCACCTTACTAGAAACAAACGAATGTGTAGCACCAGAGTCTATCAATACAGTAAAAGGAGAGCCAGCACTAGAAAGCTAACTTGTCACTACCGAGGGGTTAGTCTCGGCCTCTGCCTGGGTCAGGGTGAACACTCGAGCTGGAGTCAAGTTGTCCACCTTCCCCGCATCTCCCTTCTTCATTGTCGGGCAATCTTTCTTGAGGTGTCCCACCACCCCGCACACATAACAGGCCTTAGCCCGACATTCGCCCGGATGGCGTCTTCTGCACCTCGTGCACTCAGGATAAGTCCTCCATGTATCACCACCTCCCTGACGGCCACCCTGAGTACCCTGACCTCTCCTATCAGGACCAGGAACGGTCGAAGCATCAGGGGTCTTCCTCTTTAAATGGAGGCACCTCCCTGCGACCCTCCCGTCTCGTTGCACTCTGTCTCCATATCTTATTCTCCGCTTCCTCAGCGGTAAGAGCATTCTCTATAGCCTGGGCATAAGTTGTCCCTCCAGGAACTGTTGTAATCCTCACATCTTGGGCTATCATCGCATTAAGCCCTCTAATAAATTTGTCTTGCCTAGCTGCATTAGTAGGCACAAGATCGGGTGCGAATTTTGCAAGTCTGTCAAACTTTAGAGCATATTCTGTAACTGTCACGCTGCCCTGAACCAGCCCCACGAACTCATTTACCTTCGCTGCCCTGATGGCAACATTATAATACTTCTGACTGAATAGGTCCTTGAATAATTCCCAAGTCAAAGCAGTAACATCTCTGGTCTGTGATGCCACCTCCCACCAGATTCAGGCATCCTCTCTCAGTATATATGTGGCACAGGCCACTCTATCATGTCCCTCTACCCTCATAAAGCCCAGAATGGTAGTAATCATAGTCAAACACTGCTCAGCTTTCAGTGGATCAGGTTGACCTTCAAAGATCGAGGATGCTGTTTCCTGAACCGCTCATACAACTACTCCCATCTATTCTCAACCTCTACCGGATGTACAACAGGTACCACTACAGGTGGCACAATGGGGGCAACACTCCTTGATGGAGTCTGCTACCGCAGAATTCAGATCTGTTCATCCTGGCTCTGTAGCCGAGCTTGCATGTCTGCCATAAGCTGCTGCCAGTTCTCAGGGACTGGCGGAGGGGTCTGGCCGTGGTCATCATCTTTAGTCTCAGACCTATTGCTGGCTAGTCGTGTAGATTTTCTTGGATGCATAATTATCCAAGTCAATCTGCAATCAATGACTCGGCAGTCAGACTATGATGACAGGGTAATAATCCTCCCATGATCCACCATTAGAACCCCAAACATTGACAAGCAATCAAGATATAGAAATTTATCCAAATATTCATCCATATATTCATTCACATGCATAGTAGTGCTGATAAGCATGCCTCAATATCATCATGAAATAGTCAAGGGACAGGCCCTGTCAGTATCTCATGCTCCCTATTAATCAAGCAAATATCAACAGTCATATCTCATTCAAATCATTTAAGCATATAGGCATGTATACACAATTTACCAAACCCTGAATCGAGCTTGTCTTTTGTGGCGAATGTACATGTCCAGCCAGTCTTCAGGAACCCTTAAACCTAGGACGCTCTGATACCAAGTTGTAACGCCTTGGATAGCCAAGACCGTTACACTGTGTGTTTATAAAGGTGCAAGACTTGCTAATCAAGTCATTTAACTCAAAACGTGTTACTGAAACTATAGTTGAACTAGGGTTAAAAGATTTTGGTCTGAAAAGCTTCATTTCTTACAAATAAACATTTTCTCTTTACATGGGATCCCAAAATTAATAAGTTTAAGACCGTTTACAAAAGAATTAAGATTTAAATACAGATACTAGCCATTCTAAGGCAAAACATACAAATAGGCTTTTCTCGTCCTGTTCTACTCCTCGAACGTGGCGGCCGAACAGCTGACTATGTACATTCAGCCCCGTAGCTCTCCACCTCAAGGTTGGTCCAACTTCCCTTTGCCTTTGCCTGCACCACATAGCACTCGTGAGCCAAGGCCCAACAAGAAAACACGATAACAGAGCACAATCATTCAATAGACAATCAGATAACTCATACCGCATAAGCATGTACTCAACAGTCTAAGCATTCATGTTAATCAAGTATTCAGCATACCATTTATATCATTTGATATCAATAATCAATCCACATATGATAACTACAGTTAACGCCCTTAGGCCGCACCCTCTATTTATCCCACTGACTCCGGCCCGCTTAAACCAAGCTCAGTGAATGTTAAGCTGTCCTTAGCTACCAGTGGCCGAGCCGCACCCTGTGCGCAAGTATTATTTACGGCACCCTTAGGTCGTATATCACATGTCCCATGGTATAATTCCATCTATGACATCATACAGATATAGGCAGCTCTTAGTCCCATCAGAAACACATAATCGAGTGCAGTTTTCTTACCTTTAGATTCGCTAGCTTTGTTCAATTTGATCCTTTAGCATGATCCCTCTTGAGCCCTAGCGTACACCTAGTCACAGCCATAGATCATAATCATCAACAAAGCTCAAATCCAAAACCTAGCCTCGGGACCAATCCCGAGCCCTCAGGAAGCCCTAATTCCACCAAACGGGGTGATGAAATCAAACCCCGAACCCCCGGGCAAAAACCCTTGAAAATAACCCAAAAACCCCTTTCTGGAAATAGGGTAGCGCTACAAACAGAGCTTGAAACGCCCCAGACCACACAGCCTAGCGCTACAGCACCCAGTGACTAGTGTTGTAGCGCTAGTCATAGCACAGCCCTGCACAACATTTTCTCCTTCGAATTTTCCCAAGCCAAACCTACTCAAAACTCAACCAAACCTCAACCAAACTTCAAAGAAAACCTCCCAACATCCTCAACTCATCCCATAAGTCCCAACCACACAAAATTCAATCACATGCACCCCAAATCAAAGAAATCACCATAGCTAGACCTAAAGCTCAGAAACTCAACAAAAACAACAACTGAAACCACATAACTTGAACTAGAATTCCTTACCTTTGATGGATGAGCCCAACCTAGGTTATTCTCCACACTAGCTTAGCCTTCACCTCCTCAAAGCTTCAGCATCAATTCCCTAGAATTCCCCATCAAAACCCAACTCAAAATCCACAACAATACCAGGAACTAGAAACTGAAAAGCTACTTTGAACCTTACCTCAAATGATGAGTATCCCCTGCCAATTCCTCAAACCAGACCAAAGACCTTAGCCTCAAGCTCCTGTCTAGACTCCCTCTGAGTTTTAGCTCGAAACGTCTTCAAGAAATGGAGAAGAGACCTCCAACCGAATGAGAGAGAGATAGACTTCCAATTCCTTTTTTTTTTTTCCTTTTCTCTTCTTTCTTTCTTTTCTTTCCTTTCTTTCCTTCAGACTTCTAGCTCTTTCTACACAATCCACTAAATTAGAAAGCTTAATAATACTTATCCCTTATAAACCAAATGACCACAATACCCTCCCATTAAAATTTAAGCCCTTAACCCAACCAAGGGCATTCTGGTCATTTATTCCCAATTCCCGCTAATTCCTCGAGTGTCTCTATTATTTACCGCTTACTTCCCGACACCTAAACAATCACCAATTATATTCCCCAATATCAAAATTGACTCCAATATATTCTCTAAATTCCCAGAAATACCCCCTAGGCTCGCCCCGAGCCGGGTATAAATCCCCGCCATGACTTTTTCGCTAAACCGCTAACTAGGATCGCCTCGAATCCCATATTACAAATATATCCACATAATAATGTGGTCTCATCAATTTATCATATATATATATATATACAGTTATGCCCTCAACGTGCCAAAATTACGATTATGCCCTTCTAACCTATTCAGGGCCTATATGCATACTAATACACATAGTCATGCATCTCAGATATTCAAATAATCATATAACATACTTTTAATCATTAAATCACATATAATACAATTATGCCATCCCGACACACTAATCAAGGTCCTTAAGCCTTATTAGTAAATTTGGGTCGTTACATATATATGTCAAAGAGGGATGTCAAAGGTCGAATAGATCTGGGCCCTTGATTCGGGTTGAGAAATGATCTAACGGATGGGGTTTAATTCTAACAATGGCAGCAAAAAGGGGTTATATGAAAGGACGTGTGCAGAAATAAGGAGTCCTTCAGTTCTCTGGGTGTGCAATCCCCGAGTGACGCATGTCCATACTCAAGTGTGGTAGGTGGCACGTTTTTCGAAATGTGAAGTTCAAAAGTTTCCTTCTCATAGGATTCGAACCAACACTTTTGAGGGGGCAAAATGTTACACCCAAATTTCAAAATCGTCATAAATGACCCTTGAAATGTATGATCTTAAAGTGTAAGCTCGAAAATGTCAAGTAAGAGCTCAACATTTATATAAATTAACATGTTTCCTGATTTGTTCCTATTGGCGATCAAGCACCAGTTAAGAAGGTTCGAGCTTAAGCATCAAGCTTGAAAGGATGGATATTCTCTGGAGTATTTGAGAGTAATTCGAACCTTCATTGGAAACTCGAAAAGGTTGATCTTCGAGGGTTAAGTTCGATGATATTGCTGACTAAGGGTAAGGCTAACCAGAATAACGAGCTCGCGATGTTGGTCGATATCGAAAGTGTGTAAACTGTATGTTCGAGGTCGGTAACCCAGTTTGGACGCAGTGGCTATTATGAAATCCCTATTCCTTGGGAATTTGTTGATATATGATAACAAATCCCGATTATCATGGGATATTACATGATTAATATATTTAATTATATGTGTTTCAAATTTAAATTGTAACTTCCCGAAGTAAAAGGGAAGATATTTTGTTAACTAGTATAAATAGACTCGATAATTTCATTTGAAGATACGCACAATTGGGTACTGATAATACTCTGCTAAATTACATCTAAGCAGATTTTAATTGTTAAACTACGTAAAATCCTGATTGTTTTTATTTATTTTCTTAATTCTGTGTTTAGTGCTCTTCAGATTTAAGTTGACGAAAAACAACATCAACACTAACTGCATAGACAAATTTGTTTTGAGAATCGTTGGACTCTGATAAGTGCAATTAAAAGTAAAATAAACTTGAGCACATGTAAGAATTAATTATTGTTTATAATATGCATATGTATCTACAAACCAGTGATAAATTTAGAGTAACAACTTGATTTTGCTCTATAATGCGTATTATTATAAATATTTTTTTATTGTGGAGTCCATAAAGTAAAATAACCCACTATGTATCATTCACATGTAATATACTAATTTATTCGTATTTCATTTATTAGTTTACACAATATTTGAATAAAAAATAATCAGATAAAATAGTTTTAAATTACAATAACGAGTTAAAAGAGTTGATATGAAAAAAATCTAATAAAATCAACAATAAAATATGTAGTTATGAGAATTAAGTGGGACTTGTATTTAAAAAATATATATCTAAACAATTGAGCGGCACTATTTACTAGTATGTATATAAAGGTTAAGAATAAAAAATATAATAAAGACATGTTTTTCAAAGCAGCTTAACGTTGTTATAATTCTTCACTTTACAGAATCATACCCTGCGTGATATGAACCTTCATTAATGTATCATCTCCTACAGATATACACACCTGACCTTGTTATCCGGTAATCCTCACAAAACCGACCTTCAAGGATGAAACAAGCATAGTTCTGCTAATTCCACGGACTTGGCAACCGAGAATCTCTAAAGGCAGAAGTACCACCAGACGCTGCAGGAGACGGGGATGATGCTATATAATTGGTACCAGACACTGATAGTGTAGGAAGATTTGCAGGAGGACCCTGGTTTACTATGGGAGTAAAACGCGATGGAGATGGACTACCAGTTGGCCCTAAACTTGTTCGAGGAGTTGAATGAGGCGCCTGGACATATACACACACCCAACTTTGAGACAATGCAGGTTGCAGAATATGAGAGCAAAACTTCCAGATAACATTAAAACAATTGCATGCTTAGTAGTTCTCCAGCTTATCACAAGTATAGTTGAACCATGGCAAACGATTTCAATTTATGGCGGAAAACCAATAAAATGTGTGCCATAGCTATCAGAGCAAACTTTTGTTAATATTAGATGAAATGAAAAGACACAAACAATTTGCACTGTCACCTGTAAAATTAGCTATTTTTCAATCATAGGCACAATGTAGAGTGCAGTCATACGTAATTTTAAGTTCTTAATCCATGACTATAAAAATGACAAAAATTATAGCGGGTCTTAAAAGACTTCATAATATGATAGAGAATACACTGATGAATCAAATAACATACCACATTATGTTGAACAAATGGAGGCCTTCTAATAGGAGACTCAGAAGATGGTGATGTGCTGTTCATACGGCATATCTGACGAGAAGGAAAATTATGGTTTGAAAAAGCATCAGTTTCTCCCCCTTCAGCTTCGCCACTATGATTTGGCTCTGAGCCAGTCCTCGAAATAACATGCCTAGTCATCGACACAGAATCACTGTTTACATCCACTTGAAGAGGAGCAGCTGCACGAGCAGGAGTCCCTTGCATGCTAATTCGTCTCTTCAATTCTTCCTCTGCATTTAAAATCTGAAAACCAACAGCAACCAAATCAAGTTAAAAACTATTTAAAGGAGAACGGCAATGCGAAGTCCTTGAACATCACAAATCTACAAGATAAAGTTAATAAGAACGAGAAGTACTAAACTTCGAAACATGTTCCAATCAAAGTTACACGAATCCAATAATTACCTGCTTGAGTACTTGTACAAGATTATGTTTCTTGTCATTCAAAACTTGCAGCTTCTCCTCAACCTCCTTCTTCCTTTTAATTTTATCACTCGGCATATCCTCGTTCTTTTTAGTCTATTTATAAAAACACAGACATCAGTTAGGAAACATCATGAACGAAAATTTGGTCTTCATTGGGTTTACTCTAGTTTTATTTTATTCTTTTAAAAAATGAAATGAAGAGATTGATGTCTACAATGTAATTTGAAATTTTCCATCTACAGTTTCGCTTTAAAAAACAAAAATGAGCCCAAGCCCATATTATTGCGTGATCTCGACCCCATATCAACTTAAAACTTTTTGTCACTCTTTCATAATCTAAAAACAAAATCCAATCCTAAACAACTATTCAACCAGTAACACATAAACATGGAGCAAATTTCTATCACAATTCCAAAAATAACACAAATACGCACTAAAACTGCTAACTATCTCAAAATTCAAATTCTGCAATGGCTCCAATTCCCCCATTTCTTCACAAATTCATACCCCAACATAGCTAGTCTTACAACATGAAGCTTTGGGTTCTGTTCTTAACCTCTTCAATAAAAAAAACTTAACCAATCCAATTAAAAAATAGACACCTTCACATACCTCAGAATTGGGTTCGGCAATTTCCTCCACTTTCTGATCCTGCATTTCCTGCGATTTCGCACCATCGTCAGCCGGATCACAACCTCCCTCGGGCTCATTGGATTTAGGACCAGGCAGCGAATCAGTGCCATCAATGGGTTTTCCCGAAGACCCATTGAGATTCGGATTTTCTTCAACCTTGCTCTCACCGGACGGCCCTTCACCCCAATCAACAGGAACCTTCTCCACATTCACTTGAGCATCGGGACGGGAATCATCAGGGGCCTCATTCGATGCTCCATTTTGCTGATCCGAAACTAAATTAGGATTAGGATCAGGGCTAGGGTTAGGGTTAGGGTTAGAGGAGGTATCAGTGGCGTTGGTGGTGGTGGTGGTGGCCGTGGTGGTAGAGGAATGGAGGCGAGAGAGGGCTTTGGAGCGACGGGACAAGAGGAGCCTGAATTCTTTGAGGGAGATTTGAGGGGTCGGCATAAGCCATCGGCGAGGAACGTCAGGAACTCTGTGAAGGTTTCCTCTGTAGAGCGATATTGCCACCATTTTTGGAACTATTTTTCCCCCTCTTTCTTCACCTCTGCCTATTATTTACTTTTTTTTTTTTCCATTTCTAATTGATAACTAATTTATGGTCATATGAGTTTGCTGTCGTGTGTCCTTTATTCAATACTTTTTTCATTGTAATAGGGACTTTTTAGCAATAAAGCTAATTGACAAAAAAATAAAATAAAACTCCACTTAATATAGCTTAATATAATGTGCAGTTAAGCCAACCGTGATAGGTCTCTTGCAGGCAGTGGCAGACCCAGCAATTGATTAAGGGGGCACAATTTAAAAAAAAAAAAAATAGGTTGTGTTTGCTAACACTTCAAAAAAATTATTTTTTATTTAATTAATTAAAATTTTGAAAATTAAACATAAAATGTGTTTGGTAACTCTATTTTTATTTATTATTTTTTTAAATTTTAAAAATAGAATTTTTTCACTTTCAAATTTTTTTTAAACAGTTTTCAATTTTTTTTTATCTCTTTTTCAAATCAACATCTTATATTATTAAACAAAAAATAAAAATAAAAGTTATCAAACACGTTTATTATTTTTTGTTTTTAAAAACAAAAAACAAAAATAGTTACCAAACATATTTTTATTTTTTAAAAATAAATAAACAAAAATAAAATTATATTTCTATTTTTGTGTTTAAAATTTTCAAAAATAAAAATTTTACTAAACAGGCCAATAATATGTTAAAAAATTAATTAAAATTTTAGAGTTTTTTTTTTGTGAGTAAGGACTATCAATAAATCTCAAGCAATACTTAAAAATAGTACACATTGTCATGAAATTTTAGCATAATAAATCAATTGTTCAGCTCGTACATTTAAAGTTGTCATCGACGAGATTTCATGTGTTTGAAAATGATGGACAATAGGCTCATTATCAATCATATTGAATACATCCTTCTCAAGATACATAGTGAAGCTATCATTCAACCATTGATCTCCCATTTGTTGCGCATTTGATTCTTCCCAATGTTCATTGCAGAGAATGCTCTTTCTACCGAAGCTGTTGCAACTGGAAGTGTTAATGCCAATTCAATAAACAAATAAACCAATGGATATACCTTATTCTTTTTTGTCTCAACTAAATACCAACCATCCCTTTCAAAGTTGAAAACTTGACATGAGAGCGCATATCATCAACATAGATTTGAAGTTAATATTCTAGTACCTTAATATCCATTGTAGAAAAATCACATGGATAAAGTTGAGCAAGAAGGATTAACTTTCCCTTGTCAAAAGCAAAAAATGAATTAGCTGGAGATAGGCAAGCTAAACAAAGTAGCAACTTAGTATTACCCTCATTAAAACGACTATTTAGTTCTTGTAGTTGTAAATCTATCACTGTATTGAAAAAATCAACACGGAAATAGTGAAAATTTGTAAGCTTTGGAACCTTGCACTGTGATTTCCCTTGAGGACAATACATATGATATATATCAAGAACATCAATATTGAACTTCATACAACAATTAGAAACTTCTTCTACTAAAGAATCCCATCCATTGTCTTTCATCATTTGTAGCTGTTTCTTGCATATTTTGACTAAATCCATTACATTCACAATATCTTGATCACCTTTTTGTAAGACTTGTGACAACTCATTTGTGATCCCAAGAATATTCTTCACCAAATGTAAGCTAAAGAAAAAAAATCATATGTTTGCACATATTTTTGCTCACTATTCAATCTGTAACGACCCAAATCCGCTAATAAGGCTTGAGGGCCTTGATTAGCGTGCCATGAGGGCATGATGAGATTTATGTGTGATTTGATGAGTTAAATGCATGGTTATGATTTAAAGCATGTTATATGACTATTTGTTTATCTGAGATGCATGGCTATGTATATTAGTATGCATGTAGGCCCGGATCGTGTTAGAAGGGCATATCTGTAATTTTGGCCATGTTAGGCATAACTGCATTGATATGTGATGATTGTTTAGACCACAGTGGTATGTGGGTGTATCTGTGCCTTGTGACTCGAGGCGATCCCAGTGAGCAGGCTAGCGGAAAGTCATGACAGGAATTTATACCCAGCTCGGGGCGAGCCTGGGGGTATAAGCAGGAATTCAGAGAATAGATTGAGATTTATTTTGATGATGGGGGATATTTATTTGGTGGTTTCTCGGGTGTTGGAAAGCAACGGGAAAATATTAGAGACACTTGAGGATTAGCGGGAATTGGGTAAAATGACTAAAATGGCCCTATTTGGACAAAAGGATTGAGAATTAATAGGAAGGGCATTTTGGTCATTTGGCTTTTAGAAATTGATTTATGAGGCTTTACACTTAGTGGGATTTATAGAGAGTGTTGGCTGTGGAGAGAAAGAAAAGGAAAGAAAGAAAAGAGGGAAAACAGAGGGGTTTTCACAAGGGTCGGTTTGTGCATCCTTGCACCATTCCGCTCCATTTTTTTCTTGGAGCAAAGCTTAGTGGAGAGCAAGGATAGGCTGAGCATCAAGGATCTTGGGTTAGACTTGAAGATTTGGCAAGAACACATCAACTTTTGAGGTATGTTTTAAGAGATTTCAGTTTTAAGGGTTTTGATGGTTTGAGCTGTGTTTAGAGCTGAGTTGATGGGAATTTTAGGGAATTTCTGAGCAAGCTTTGATGATGAACAAGCTAAGGAGGTCTAGGGTTGAATCAAGGTCGAAATTTGCATCAATGGTAAGAATTCTAAGCCTTTAACTTGTTGTTGACTGAATTTCTGGTTTAGGGTTGTTCATGGTAGATTTTGAGATTTGGGATAAATGATCTTGGGATTTGAGGATTTGGGATGCTTGGGATGGATGGAGAGTGTTCATAAGCTTGATTTTGAGTTTGGTAAAGATTTGGGGAAGTTTGGTTTGAGATTGGGTGAAAGAAATCGCAGAAATGCGATTTTGGGTTTTTTGGGCTGCAACTAGCGCTACAGCGCTAGTCAGTGGGCGCTGTAGCGCTAGTCCCTGTTTCTGGAGGGGTGTTCTGCTTGTAGCGCTACAGCGCCCTCTTTAGAGCGCTGTAGCGTTGCACTGTTCACAGAGGGGAATTTTTGAGTTTTGATGAGGGATTTTGACCTAGGGTTCGGGGCTTGTTTCCGCCACTTTGTTTTGGGGATTTAGGACTTCCCGGGGGCTCGGGATTGGTCCCGAGGCTAGGTATTCGGACTTGGGGTTCGGTGTTGACTTTGACCTATGTTTGTGCCTAGGTGTGCGCTAAGGCTCGAGTGGGATCGCGCTCAAGGAGTTAGGTGATCTAAGCTATTGAAGGGAAAGGTAAGAAAACTATAACACCCGTAGGATAGGGCATGGGCCCATAGTATGATTGCGGGGCGCGGGCCTATGTTGCATGTTGCATGATGAGATGATTGCAGGGCACGGCCCTATATTGCATCACATGTTAGGGTGCAGACTTAAATGAATTAATATTTGATTGCATGTTGTTGTGTTATATTATATGTGTGATTATAATGGAATGAACGGCAAGGGCTGAAGCGGCGTAGGCCGGGTACGGCAGCGGGGCCGGAAGTAACACCTAGCACATGGGATGCTATAGTCAGGGCGGGGCCCGGTGGATACATGTGTTATGCTATATTCAGGGTGGGACCCAAGGGATACATGAGTTATCCTCGCGGTGAGAACCGATACCCCAGGCTTCGGTAAGGCTCTGGGGCGGCTTGGCCGTGTTTTCTTAGTCTAATGGTTGACTTGTTTATCTGTGGATTATCTGTTATGATAAACTGTATAAACTGCATATGTTATGTTCTGCATGAGTTTTCTTGCTGGGCTTCGGCTCACGGGTGCTCTGTGTTGCAGGTAAGGGCAATGACTGAGTCAACCAACCATGAGTACGGAGAGCGTGAAGCGACGCGTACATGTTTGGCCTGCCCGACTGCTTTGGTTGGGGGTTTATTTGAAAATGGCTGTAATAATCTATGATTTTATGATTTATCAACTGTAAACTTATTTCAAGATGTAAATAGTTTTCAAACCTTATTTTGGGATCCCAAATGTTTAATACTAGCAGTTTTAAATGAAACGACGCATTTTCTAAGATTACAGCCTTAAATTTTAATTAGTCACACTTTTGTCTCAAAACCTCGGTTAGCGAGTTCATTGCACACTGTTTTGTCTAAAAAATCACTTAGTAACGGCTCTAAGGAAGTAGGGCGTTACACAATCTATCATTTGTAATTTCCTCAAGCACATCAATAGTAGACGAAAACATTAAAGTAAAGCTTACCAAAGTACCAAAGTGTGATCCCCAACGTGTATCACATGGACGCTTAATTCCACTTTCTTGATTTTGGCCTCTTCCACTCAAAAGTTCTCCACCTTTTAAGGCTTTGATGGCTTTGAGAGCTTGTTTTTCGTGGAGAATGTCACAACACTTAGATGAGGCTCCAACAACATTCACCACATTAGACACTACGGTGAGAAAAATACCAATTTTTTCCTAAAAATTCCTATTATTGTTTGGTTATGCCAGGGTTACCCAGCACGAGACGATCCTAAGAGATAAGCTAGTGGGAAAGTCACAACAGGATTTAAGCTTGACTTGGAGTAAGTCAAGGGGTATTTAGAGCATTACCGGGTTATTGGGTAATGGGAATCAATATTTGGTGATAAATTGGGAGTTAGTCAGATTAGGGGGAAATTCTGGAGGTTTTGACTATTTTGCCCCTGGGAGTGTTTTCGGGACCCCGTGCGTAGGGTTTTGTTTGAGGCTACTTAAGCTTGAAGTAACCTTTAAAAAAATAAAAAGAACGTTCTGTATGTTCTCTCTCCCTCTAAGTTCCCTTTTCGTCTCTCGATCGTACTTTCGAAGGTAACTTGAGTTCTAGGACTCAGATTTAAGCGAGGATCGAGGCATAGCGATCCTAGGAAAGATTAGAAGCTTATTAACCGAAGGATTTAGTTGGAAACAACTCAATCAGAGGTAATTCAAGTTTTAAGTTCTAAGTTTTTAAAGTTTTTAAGCTTGAATTGGATTTTGTGTTTTGATGAGTTTTTGATTGAATTGAAGCTTGGGTTTTGTGGGTTTTGGATCATGGGGAAGTTTGAGAACTTTGATTTTTGGATTTGGAAGTGTTTAGGTATGTTTTTGGAGGGATTTAAAAGAGTAAAAATGAGTTTTTTTGGCTGGGATCGTGGAAGGGACGTGGCTCTGTTCTAGGGCGTCGCGGCCTAGGCTTGATGAAGGAGGTGGCTTGCTATCTGGGTAGTTAGGGTCGCGATGCAAGGAGGAGCGCCGCGGCACTAGGCTCAGGCAGAGAAGGGTTTTGCCTCTGTTTGGAGGCAGGCCGCGGCGCTTTGGAGTTAGGGCCGTGATGCTTGAGGGTATTTAAGACCGAAATGATGTTTTAAGCTTGGGAACTCAAACCTTAGGCCTCGGGATCATTCCTACTACCCGGATTGGTGAGGTTTGACGTCTCGGAGGCTAGGTCTTGGTTCCGGGATTGATTTTAGAACTTGAACTTAATGGATCCCCGTTTATGGTTGTGACTAGGTTATCACTAGAGGCTTGGAATCGGGATCGTGCTTGTGGCTCGTTTATTGGTAACCTGTGCTTGGACCAAAGGTAAGAAAACTGCACCCTGTATATATATGACATGCATGGTTATTCTTGATGCATGTTGGATGTTTAAATGTGACATGCATGGTTATTGTTGAGGCATGTCAAGTAATTAAATGTGATGCATGTGTTGCACGAGAAACATGTGATTAGGGCATGCTATGAATATTGAATATGAGATTGTTCAGAGTTTGAGCCTCTGTGTTTATGCATGGTCCTTGTGGATGCCAAAAAATTGACCAAGGAAAAAACCTCTGGTCCCTGGTTAGGCTACATGGTTAAAGGTCGGGCATTCATGCTATTGGGCTTGGACCTGTGGGACTTGTGAATATGGAATAATTTCTCTTAAAGCTTTCCTCGATGGAAGTATGGAAATTATAGGTGAGCATTTCCCTAGGCCAATGGCCTCACGCCATCAAGGTGTTTCATGCCTCAGATGGGTCTCATGCCTAGAAGGGTGTCCCGCACTATGCCACACCCAGCCTCGCGTAGTGAGGCCCTCCATGCCTCGGCCAGCCACGCCCCTAGCCTCGCGTAGCGAGGCCCTCCGTGCCTCAGCCAGAAGTCACCTAGCCTCGCGTAGCGAGGCGCCCTACGCTTCACCCAGCCTCGCGTAGCGAGGCCCTCTATGCCTTGGCCAGCCGTGCCCAGTCTCGCACAGGGAGGCACACCAAGCCTCGCGTGGCGAGGCGCTCTAGGTCACGTACAGCGAGACACTCCATGCCTCGCCAAACCTCATCTACTTACCACGCGCCTGGCACCTTGCAGGATGCCACGCCCTCACGCACCCAAGTGCCTCGCGAGACATCACGCCCCCGCGCACCAAAGGGTCTCGCGAGATGTCATGCCCCTTCGCACCCAGGTGCCTCGCACCACCAGCCTCACGCACCTGGGCATCAAGGCCTCGCGCACCCATGCGCAAGGGCCTCGCGCACTCATGGTCACGCGGCCCCCTAAAGCGCCTCGCCCCCTTAGGGGCCTCGCGAGACATGGCCTCCACTAAACACCCCTCGCCCACGCACCAAGGGCCTCGTGCACCCATGCGCAAGGGCCTCGCGCACTCATGGTCACGCGGCCCCCTAAAGTGCTTCGCCCCCTTAGGGGACTCGCGAGACATGGCCTCCACTAAACACCCCTCGGCCACGCACCAAGGGCCTCGTGCACCCATGTGCAAGGGCCTCGCGCACTCATGGTCCCGCGGCCCCCTAAAGCGTCTCGCACCCCTAGGGGCCTCGCGAGGCATGGCCTCCACTAAACACCTATCGGCCATGCACCAAGGGCCTCGTGCACCCATGTACAAGGGCCTTGCGCACCCATGTGCAAGGGCCTCACACCACCATGTTCCTGATGGACCCAAAACGGGTATGTTTAAAAATTTATACTCGCAAGCGCACGAATCGTATTTATAGGATAGTTTTCGTGTAAGCACGAGATCGAACCCAAGGGAGTTGTCTAAAATAAAAAAGAAAACTATTTTAAGTCAAAAGTAATAAATTCTAACCTAGTTCCAAAGATTGATGAGTTTTAATATTATGAACATGAAATAAAAGATTGAAAAATAAAGCTATTTAAGAGAATGAAAATAAACCAATAATGATTTGACAATAAGTGCTAAAAGAAAAGATTATTAAGATACTAGAATCCACAAAATGTAAGTTTAATAATAGTATTTATTAGTATATTGATTCCCAAGTTTTAGTGATAGTTAAAATAATTTAAATTATCATTTTCCAAAAATATTTATAATTTTAAGCACAATTTTCTTATAAAAAGATAGGATTTTTCTTCACTTTTCAAAATTATAATTTCAAAGCATTTAGTGTAAATCAATCTAATGAAATAACAAATAAATCAATGAACATTATTTATAAGGCAAAACATAATATTTTTGTTCTAAGCATGGATGTGTACAATTTAATGACACATCTTACACAAAGAATATTATGTTTATGCACTAATGAAGAACAAAGTGTAAATATGTTCTAACAATCTAAAATACAAGATATTTAAGATGAAAGAAATATATGTAGAAGAAAAATCCATAAACTTTGTTGTATTACAAGGGAAATCAACATACAACATAAATATTACCTAGTTACAAGTTGCTTCATCATGATCTTAATAATCTTATGAAAAAGATTAGAAGCACATAACTAGAGTAGAAATTACAAAATAAAAGACATACATACTTGCAAAATGCTCTTGAAAAACCCAAATGGAAGATAGAATGGTAGAGAGAAAATGAGAGAAAAAAGATGGTAACCAAAATTAAGCACCCTAAAATGGTCTTCAAAACCCTTATTTATAGCCAAAATGACATTATTAAAATAACCAATTTAATATTAAGTAAATTGATTAAATTAATAATAAGATGGTAAATAGGGGTAATTTGTAGGAGTGATGATGATTTTGGGGTAAAAGTGTGTAGACAAAAAGGTAAAAAATGACATTTTGAGCATAGGGGACAATTAGTACATTTAGGCACATTAGGCTCAAAAAGTGGCTGCTTAGTGCCAGGCAGTTTCGGCTGGGCTCACTGGGCCTAGCAGAGGCTTTGGAGCTTGGGCCCAAGGAAGGGGCAGGCGACTGTGGGAGAACTGCTGGAGATGAGGCTTGCTTGGGCCCGTACAGACGGTGTGGAGAGCTGGCGCATGTGAGAAGAAGATTGATGCAGCTCTTCGGTTGGAGCAAGTGATGAGCACATGGGCGTACGGCTGGGAGGTTTGTGATGCCAGGCGTGAGGGACAAACTGGGCCAGGCGCTTGGGCTGGCAGCTGGGCAGGAAGGGAACGGGCCCAGATTGGGCCTGAATGGGGCAGAGGCCCGAAAGCTGGTTTGGAGCTGAAGCTGACCGTGGGCCTGGGCTCTAGCATGGGCCTGTAAAGAAAATATTTTCTTGTTACTTTCTACAAAAATATCACTTTTATTTCCTTTTCTCTTCAAAACTAACATTTTTTCTTCTCTTTTCAAGAGCATTAAAATGCAACAATTTATTACAAAATAAGTAAATATTAAATTAGAATTAAATATTTTCAATTGTAAAATAACTCAAATTAAGTCCATGAAAATACTAATTGAAATTTAATCTACTTTAGAAACTAAGATCAATAAAATAACATTTTTTTATACTTATAATCTAACAACACAAATTTTAAATAATTAAATTACAACATATTATAATAAAATATCTATAAAAACATATAAAAATCTAGAAAACTACAGTAAGACTAATAAATTAAAAATTACATAAAAACTTAATAAGTTAATTAAAAACTCAAGAACTAAGCAACAATTAGCATATAAAATATGGTAAAATAACTCTAATTCCTAGAGTTATCAGGTCCCGTGGTCCCCCAAGGGGCCACGCACCAACATATTCATCAGATACAAAGTACCCGTACATGTACGGGTGCAGGACATACGGCCATGACGAGGACAGAAGCGTGACCCTGACATCTATATCACGCATGTGGTGAAGGTACAGATTGGTACAGAGAGTGGAAGCACTATGTGCACACCTTTGACCACATGCCAGGCCGACACCATGACTTTTTGCTCCACCACGACCTGTGCCACTACCCAGACAATGTACCTATGTAAAATCTTGTCCCCTGGGACCACAATGTATGAGGAGCCATTAGAGCTCCAGTATAAATAGATCCTTACCCCTCCAGAAAAGGGGTTGGAAAAACTCATTGTACACTGAGGCTATTGAGCAATATACAAAGGCTTATTCCATTGTTGATCTGTGTTTTATCTTTCCTTAAGCTTATTCTAAGTTTTTATCTAAATCTAAATATCTTCATACTTATCTTTGAGTTTTCCGATCTGATTTCATTGATGAGATTTCACCGTCAACAGTCCTAATGATGCTAGCAATTGTTAAGTAAGCATGTTGAATGCCCTGTACTTGGATATTTGACATATGATATATGCCTGATAGCATTGCTTACTTGCGTGTGGCACTGACTTACTAGTCAGAATCGACAATGGTGTCAGATCCGTCTGTGAAGCTGTGACTTACTAGTCAAGTTCACAACAGGTTGAACATTGGTTGTGTTTTACTGACCTAAGAGTCAGAAACAGCATAAGCTTCCTAAACGCAGGCCTGATTAAAGATTAGATCTAATCAATATCAGCGTTGAATGACTCTGGGAGCATTAATGCTGGACCGACCCGAAGGTCGATGAAAATTATAAGTGCTTGGCTAGTCTAGGACTAGTTACTCAAAGCTAGGGCCTAAGGCCTAGGTGACTGCTTGTCACATGGCTAGGGAATAGTGTTCCATAGTTATGACTCTAGGGTCACGAGGAAGGTTATGTTGGTGACTAATCATCATGCACCTATCCTGTTTAAGCTAGTGAAAGGTTCACTTATCTATAAGCCTCGGTGACCCTATCGTCACATGGATATTGGGAACAGAACCTACCTTAGTGACTTGTACCACTGTCACTCTTTTATTTAGGGCTATCAGCCTGGTATGGTTATCAGAACCACCAGTGTTAAATCACTTATCTGATTGAGATTGACTTGATAGTCATCCACTCAGGAGGGCAGGATTTCTTATCCTAGATACCCATCATTACGTGAATTTGTTTGCCTGCTTGATTAGGGCTATATCTGCTAGGCGTGTGCCTTATGATTTGATGACATGTTATTACTGTTCATGATCATATTAAGTTTTCTTGGTGGGCTTCGGCTCACGGGTGCTATGTGGTGCAGGTAAAGGCAAAAGAAAGCTGGATCATCCTTGAGTTGGAGAGCTTAGGTGGCGATGTGTACATATGCAGTTGCTCGACCGTCACAACTGAGGTTTGAAGGAGAGGAGCTAAGGTTAAACCCTATTTTGCCGCTTAGATCGACTGGTTGTAAATATTTTTCTGTAATAGACTTTTAAATTATATTTTTGGGATCCCAATGTATATAATAAACATTCTAATGAAACGTTATATCTTAACTAAAAATTTTAATCCCTAAACCGCTAATCATACTAAGTTACACGATTTTGGCCAAATGACTTGATTAGTGAGTTTAGCACTGTTTACAAGGCACACCATAACGGTTCCTGGAGTTTAGGGCGTTACAAGTGCTAATTGTAGTTGATGAGCAAAACAATGGACAAAAAAAGCACATTCATTCTCCTTCATGATAATACTTTTCAAACCATTAAACTCTCCACTCATGTTACTAGCTCCATCAAACCCTTGACCTCATAATTTGGATATGCTCAACCCATGCTTTGAAAACAACTTATCAATTGATATCTTAAGTGAGATCGCATTGGCATTAGGAACATGTTCAATATCGATGAATTGCTCAATCACACACCCTCTCTTGTCCAAATAAATAAACATTATGACCATTTGTTCATTTATGGATACATCACGATTGAGATTCATCAACTAAAATAGAAAAAACAACATCTCCCATATCTCTAATAATAACATTAATTGTTTCCATTGCAGAAGCATTTACAATGTCCTTCTGAATCTTTGGTGAAGTCAGTTTAAGATTCTCAGGAGCATTTTTTAAAGCAACAACTCTAACTTCCTTGTTATGATCAGCAAGAAACGTTAGAAGTTCGAGAAAGTTGCCTTGATTATTAGACTCTTGAGACTCATCATGACCACGAAATGCAAGACCTTGTCGTACAAGAAAGCGAATACAATCAACTGAAGCAATTAATCGAACACGGTAACTTATTCGATCTTTGATGTTCTTCTTTAAAAAAATGTGTTCAATTTGTTGTTTTCCATCCATTAAAGCTTCACATTTTTTGTAACACTTGTAATTAATACTATTGTGATTTCCGACATGGGCTTCAAGTAGGCTTATTTTCTTCCAATTTGAAAAACCCTCACTAACAAATATGTTGCCACCAACTTGTTTTCCAATGCTTCATTTAAAAAGATAGCAACACAGACAAAATGCAGAATTCTTACTTATGCTATATTCCAACCAAGTAGAAAATTGATCAAACCATGCAATGTTGAATCGACGTTCCTTTGCTCCATAGAATTTCTTAGGAAATTCATGACTTCTTGGTTGACAAGGCCCTTGTTGTAGATAATGTCTACGAATTTCATCTTGAATATTTGGGTGGTAATTGGTAATTGGAAATTGGTGGTCGCAACCCAGGATCGGTAGGAAGATTAGTCATATCAATTGAACTTGAAGTACAATTTCTTTTTGATTTGCCAAAATCTACTTCAGGAAAATGTGATATAATTGAAACTTTTTGTCTTTTTGAATTGTCTACCTCCACCTCAAGAAAATGTGACACAATTGAAGCTCTTTTATAATATTTTTCCACATCTGTGTCAAATATAACTATAAAATATCAAATTGATATAATTTGTATTCATATGTATGCTATATATGCAAGTACACACATTTATATTAATTAAAAAGATCAAATAAATATAGCACAAATTTTTATATATAATTTGTATTCTTATACATACATGTAATTACACATTTATATCAATAAAATTATCAAGTAAATATAGAACAAATTTTTTACATAATTTGTATTTATAAATTACACATTTATATTGATGAAAATAGCAAATAATTATAGGACAATTTTTTTTATGAACAATCACATATACACATACATTTCTTACATAATTTGTATCCATAAAACACATTTATATTGATAAAAATATCAAATAAATATAGAGAAACAATTTTATTTTTATATAATTACACATACATACTTGAAGAGATATCTCTTCTTCAAGTGATCAGTGAATCCCAATAATTCTTCTACTACAATTTTTTTAGATCATTATAATAATTTAAAATTAACTAAAAAAAATTAAAAACTACACTTGTTAAAAACTATAAAAGTTTCAAAGAAGTGTTTTTGATAAGCTAAAACCGAATTTTGTGACTATATAGATGAAAATTAGATAAACTTTAACTCCAAAAATAATGTGGGACTTTGTAATTCTTTTTATTTTAGTGCTAGAAACATGTTTGCATGTAATTAAATATTAGCTATAATTACTTATTTTAAAGAAAACAATTGTTGGGATGTCAAAGGTGATTCTCACACTCTTGAAGGACCTAGGTTTGAATCACATGGTTCACATTTGTTTGTTTACTATTTTTAACAAAAAAAATTCAAACACATATATATATAATATTTTTTTTCAGCTGGTGCCTAGGCCCCAGCTAGTCTTTAGCTTGGCCCGCCCTTGCTTGCAGGTAAATAACACTCGTTGATTTAATTCCTAAGGTTGAATCCCATGTAAGGCCAACTAATTTTATTACTATTAGTGTTTGTAATGTTCTATATAAAATTATCACAAAAATAATTACTAATGGAATGAGAGAAATTCCGAGGGAAGTTATTTTTGAAGAACAAAGTGCATTCATGCTGGGACGACTTATAACTGACAATGCTTTAATTGGTTTTAAGTGCATGAATGCCCTAAAACGATGGCCTAAATGCTCATTTAAGAATTTAGCCATCAAACTGGATATGGCTCAAGCATATGACCTGTTGACAAAATTGGGATTCTATGGGGATTGGAGAAATTAGATGGGCAGCAGTACCATCCAGAGGCCTGCGTTAAGGGGATCCCTTGTCACCTATTTTGCTCCTCATATGTGTTGAGGGTCTTTCATCACTAGTTCGCAGGGATAGCATTGGTGGCCCTCTTGAAGGAATCCAATGTGGAATGATCAGTCTTGTTATTTCTCACATGTATTTTGCAAATGACAGCATGTTCTTTCTTGATGCTCAGATGATGGAGGTATATAGATTTATGGCGGTTCTACGGTGTTATGAAAAGACATCAGGTCAGAAAGTGAACTTCTCCAAATTAGCTATTTGTTTTGGCCCTAATTTATGTAAGACTGACCAACAAGCTATGACGTCAACTTTAGGGATTGCTATTGTTCCATGCCATAAAAAGTATTTGGCGCTTCCTTGTTTTGCTAGTAGAGAAATAATAACTTGTTTGGGGGGATACGTGATAGTGCGTGGAAGAAACTTTTCAGTTGGAAAAACAAGTTCCTCTCAATGGGGGGAAAGAAGGTTCTCTTGAAAAGTGTCATCCAGCTATATCGATGTACTCAATGGACTTATTCAAACTCCCAGTATCTCTTAAAAAAAATCACAAAATTATGTTGAGAATTTATGGCTTACACTTTCTAAATCAACAATGAATAATATGAATATTTCAATATTACAAACCCTAGATTCTAATCAAGATCCATATTCAAAGTATGAATGCAAATCTTGATAATTAAAGAATCATATTCAAAGTATGAATGCAAATCTTGATGGTCAAAGATTAAGTGATTACAATATGAATTTAGGAACATTTAATCATCAATACTAACAAGGGATATTGGCAACAAAAGTACCCATTCTTTTTAAAAACCTGTGATTTAGTACCCATTTTTTTTTGTGTGTGTGTGAAAATACACAATGTCCACTTTTGTTTGTCTCCATTGGTACCCACTGTAATTCCGTCTAATAATGTATGTGTACAATTATTTATTTTTTTAAATCCTTTTATTTAATCTGAATAAATGTGCAAAAAATTAACTAAAATAAATAAATACAACTTTAAAATTTAAAACCATTTCAATACAAAACAAATAGAATAAGGAAAAGGAGGCGAAGTCGAGGAAGATGAAGAGCAGTGTTCGAAAAATGGAGGGTGAAAGTTCATATTTTTCTAGTGGAATAAAAGCCAGGGTTAGAGGATTTAGGGGTGGCAATCGCAATTGAGTGCCAGTTTGTGATTGTTGCTTTGATAGTGTTGATAAGTCTGGTTTAGGGTAGTTTTATAATGTGCTTTAGTCTTATTTTCGAGTCAAATTGTGAGTTTTGTACGGTATTATGCTTTTGTCTGTTTTATTTTTAGGATTTTGCTATGAATCACGGGATGGAATGAAAAGGAGAAGAGTTGGTGGACAAAAATGGGAAATTTTATGATATTCGTAATCATTTGGCATTAGTTTTTATCATCCAAGGGATGTCGAGAGGATTTGAGGTGGAGAAAAGAGCAGAAAAATGAAAATTGAGCACACGAGGAATTAGGGTCGCGACTTGGTCAAGCAAGTCGCGACTCAGCAAAGACAGAGGTTGCCTAACCTGTTGAGAGTTTTAGGGCCGCGACTTGGTCAACAGGGCCACGACGCTAGAGGAAACAAAGGCAATTCCAGGAGGCGCATGAAGACGCGGGCCGCGACCTGGGTGAAGAGGGCCGCAGTGCCTGAAGGTCCTGAAGAATGCTGAAGTGTCTTAAAAAAGACTCGGGCCGCGACCTAAGAAAGTCCAAGTCGCGATCCGCCTTTGCCAACAAAGTGGAATTCATTTTTTTATATATAAATTCAGACTTTAGGTTTTAAAAAGGAATTAGGTCAGATTTTTATTACGAATTTTGAGAGCAATTCTGATTCTGAGACATTATTTTTCTACAATTTCATATTTTTATTTCTTCTTAAAGCCTTTGAATTGTATGAGTATGGATAAATGTTTTATGATTTTAGTCATGTCTGATATGAACTAAAACCTCTATCTAGGGGTTAATGTAGTCACTTGAATTTCGATTTAATTTTATTATGATGTTCTATTGAATCTTCTTCTTTATTTTAATCTATATGATGTTTGTCTAATGCTAGTAATTACTTGATCACTATTTGCTTGGTTTATGATTTTGATTCAAAACTCAAAAGATAGGAATTGAATATGCTATCATTGTATAGACATAGGTTACATATTGGACAAGAGTACTTGTATGACTTGTGTAGCAATTAGGTTACCATTCTTAATGCCTGCTATGTGTTTAAGTTTATCACAAAGATGTAGAAAACTTGCATATAGGTTGAGATCTTATACTTGAAAAAGAATAGGAATCAATTTTTGTTAACCTGTTATTAGAATAGGAAGAAGAGATTTAAAGCTGATTAGTAAAATTAATAGAATGAAAAGTTGATGAAATTAATTCCCTAGGCTTTTTGTTATTGATTTTTATCATTTGATTCATTGTTATGTTTACAGTTATTTAAATTGTGTTCGTAGTTTAGAATTATTCATCTTAATTTTAATCACCAAATAGAAATTGAAAAGCAATTATTGGTAATTGGTTAATAGTCTCTGTGGGACGATATCCGTTCTTACATAATTTATTACTTGACACGACCACATATACTTGCGTGCATATTTTAGCGATCAAGTTTTTGGCACCGTTGCCGGGGACTAATAACCAATATTAAAATTATTTTTTTCCGTTATACTTTGGTTTTAGTCTAACGTTTTCTAATTTGAGTTGCTTTTAAATTTCTCAATTTCAAGTGATTTAGTTTATGCGATGTTAGGGTTCAAATATACTAATGCCTGTTGATCCTGAGATTGAGAAGACCTGCAAAAGAAAAAGAAAATAGAAAAGACTAGAAAGAATGGCACAGAACGTTAATAATGTTCCCAACAAAAATCTGAATTAGGGTAATGAGGGTAATGCTGCAGTTGAGGCAGACCCACCTTTAAGGGACTATGTACTCCCTACTGTTACAAGGATACACTCTAGTATTTGCCAACCTACTGTCAAGGCGAATAATTTCGAGATCAAGCCTTCAATCATACAAATGGTTAAGAATTGCATTCAATTTGGGGGGCTACCTAATGAGGATCTGAACCTTCATATTACCAACTTTTTGGAGCTATGTGCTACTTTCAAAATGAATGGAGTAAGTAATGATGCAATCTGTTTAAGGCTATTTCCGGTTTCCTTGAGAGACAGAGCTAAAAGTTGGTTGATTTCGCTACAAGCCAACTCCATTTTGACATGGGAGGACCTTGCCCAAAAATTCCTCGCTAAGTATTTTCCTCCTGCTAAAGCAGCCCAGATTTAGAGGTAAAATAAATAATTTCTATCAATTTGAAGGGGAATCATTATAGGATGCTTGGGAAAGGTTTAAAGAGTTTCTTCAGAAATGCCCACATCATGGTATCGTGAAATGGACGTTGGTGCACACTTTTTATAATGGGCTGAGGGGAGACACAGGGACTATAATAGATGTAGCAGCGAGTGGAACATTTATAAGCAAAAGTGCTAACGAAGCATATGAGCTCTTGGAAGAGATGGCCATGAATAACTATCAATGGCCAACTGAGCGAGAAAATAAGAAGGTGGCGGGAGTTCTAGAAATTGATCCTATTGCTATGCTCACCGCTCAAATTACTTTGTTGACCAAGCAAATGCAACAACAAGATAATATTTCAACTCAAGCGATGAAACTACAACCTGCCCCTATTATTTGTGAGACATGTGGAGGCCCTCATCTCTTTCATCAATGTCTAGCAATGGGTTCTTATTTAGTAGATGATATTACACCTGAAAAGGTGCAAGTTATTGGTGATTACCTGAGACAACCAAATAACAACCCATACCCCAACACTTATACTCTAGCATACAAGAACCATCCAAATCTGTCATGGAGTAATAATCAAGGGCACCAATCATAGTATCATCCAAATCCACCTCAATATCCTCCAAATAGACCATCCTATGGACTCAATCAAAGACCCTTTTATGACAATCAAAGGCCACAAATGCCATAGCATCAACAACCACCGCCTCAAGTGACTAAACCAGAGGTACCGGCTGATTTATTGAGCTAACAGAAACAAGATCCTCCATTCGAAGCTTAGAAACACAAGTTGGCCAACTTGCAAAGCTAATGGTGGACCGTAATCAAGGGGCTTTACCTAGTTCCACCGTGGTGACTCCCAAAGAGCAATGTCAAGCTGTCACTTTGAGGAGTGGGACTAAGTATGATGGGCCTACAATGGATGGCAAGGGAAACACTACAAGAAAAAATAGTATTCATAACACTTAAAAACTGCTAACCGGAAGTATTCATAACACTTCTCAAAACGCTAATGTAGCCCCTGTTATTAAAAGTCCCGTCTTTTCTATAACAATTTTTTAATGTTATGTTAAATGTTATCTTAAAGTATTCAATAACACATTTTTGTTGCTTTCATATTAAAATAATAACGTTTAGTTAGAATAATTGGTTATAAATTTGAAGTTTTATCTTAAACTTTTTGCATAACACTTTTCAACTGTTATAATTGATTATTTTGATAGCGTTTTTAGTTTGTTATATTATATAAATCATAACATTTTGTTACACTTATAATATGTATCCAAAACAGCCATAAATGCCATATTAAAGGTCCAGTAATAAAATTTTGTTATTTTAGTCTAGATAATACGTTTTTAATTGTGTTGTGTAAGGATAATTATAAGTTTTTTTAAAATGAAAAGGTTTTTATTATCATATTAGGATAAAAAAATATCAAAATTAATCACAAAATGAAATATTAAATAGATTGATAAACCATAAGTATTACATTAAACACGAACTAATTCAAACCATGACTGTGGCTACTTCATGAGATCTTAGTTCTAACTTAAGTTTGAAAGCATACATAATAAAGTTCTATAATCTTGAACATCTTTTACTTAAAAAATGAAAACAAAAACATAGCAAGATACACAAAAAGTAAACCATGAAACTTGCTCCATCCTTCAATTCATCATCCATTGTGCACTTATCTTTGTTGTGGGTTGATTTGCTTATTTGCATAAGAATTTAAATAATTAATGCTTAAACTTAAAGTTAATAGTAAACTAAAAGAGTACATAAAAAAAAGTTAATTACCTAATTATGACTTTATCAGCTAGCCATGCAATTATACTACCTATAACATCTTCTATAGTAGGCATAACTCCTGAAGGCCTCCACAGAAATGCATCATTCTTTCTCACAAGATCTATCCCCACTTTCATAGCACTAGGCCCAAGAGGAACATGGTGAACCTCATCATTTGGGTCACTTGAAACAAAATAGCCTTCTACAATAATTTCACCAGATCCAAATGTGTGATTCTTGACACTCTAACAATATATCAATAAAACAAATTCACCATCAGTAAGAAGTAAGTGATTTTATATTGAATTATATAAGTTCTAAATTTTATCATTTTCATGTAATTAGTATCATGATTAATGTAGGGGGAAGGAACATGAGAATGTGATTGAACATTGTTTGATTGCTCCTCACTCTGAGCAAATGTATTCTATTTACAAGTAAGATAACAAAACATGAATTCAACATCAAAATTAAAAGAAGAAAATACAAAAGTAAAGACAAACCTAAAAATTAAACATGAATATTAGTTATTATTATATGAAGAGAATAAACAATACTTTCAATCACTGATGTGACAAAAATATCCCAAAAAAATTAAAGAATGAACATAACTTTACCACTAATTCAGCCACATAAAAATTAAAAGAATAAATTGCAATTCAACCTACACTAACTCAGCCACAATACTTTCAGTCACTATCTCTTATTTGAAGTACCAACAAATGATTGTTTTCTTTCAGTCAAAATATTCAAACAACGCACAAGTTTCCTTCCTTATCTCGCCGCAGCACACAAATTTCTCAGATCCTACTTCACTAAGACACACAAGTTCTCAACCTTCCGTTATCACTGCAACACACAATAATAATCTCAGGACCTACTTCACTATGGATGAATATCTAAGATATTCAAACTCTTCTAACATTTGCATAATATTATAACATAAACAAAAGTAAGAGAAGATACCTCTTGCAAACTGTTGGAAATAAAGTTTCCTTCCAATTTAAAATCCAATGAAGCCACTAAAATGAAAGCAAAACTCATACCAATTAATAAACTATCAACATCAATAGACAAATTAATTGAGATAATGTAAGAAAATGTGTTAAGAAAAAAAATCAAACTATAAATTTTTATATTATATCCTGTTGGAAATCAATCTAGATATATATTCTTAGTAAAAATAAGAACAAAGGAGCTAGCATCAAGCCAATAGAAAAGCATCCCGACTAGGTCGGCACCCAACCCTAAAAGATATCACCTAAACCATATCCATTCTATTAAAATAACTATAAATACAGAGTTTAGGATCACAAATATAAAATAAACACTCAAAACAAGATACAAGAAATAAATTACTCAACAACACTTTCATTGTTCGAGAAAAAGCTATTTTGAGCAAGTAGATCTTCTCTCAGTCTAATCATGAAGTAATGAGCTTATTAAGAACTATTGACCAAATAAACACCTGAAATCTTGGAGAAATATGGGCCTTCCAGAATCAGGTCATAAAATTAAAAAGAATTATAAGAACACTGTATATATGCACACCTCAAACACAGATATCCTTGCAACATGAGGTCCATCTTTTTCCAAAAGAAGCTTTTTTTCCTGTATATTAAAGACATGATTTTTTAATGAGGAACAAAAGGAAAGAGAATATTCATGAACTTGGACAATTTTTTTAACATCCTATCTTATATTTATTTGTTCAGTAAGAAACATAAATTTTACTAAACTAAAAAAATTCAAAATATAGTCAAGAGGAGCAATATGTCAGATTACCAGTCGCATAGAAAATTAAAATAACATATAAAAAATGAAGATAGAAAAAGACAAGAAACATCAAATTGCAAAGGGTTCTTCCTTTAAAAAAAATTAATAAAAATAAAAAAACCATCAGCCCATAGAATAGCTCAAAACTAAACTCAAAGTGGAAATCCCAATCTGCAGTGACAAATGTAGAATCTTTTTCTGAATATTAAAGCTTATTTTTCTTTAACAAAGAGCGGAACTGGTTAATTGGATGAGAGAGAGGGAAGTAAAAAGTGAGACTATAAACAAAGGATATAAAGAAGCATGATTCTATAAACTCCATATGTATTTAATGATAATTTGCAGCACTCGTGTATTCTATCACAACAGTATAGATCTTAAAGTGAATTTACTGATCAAGTAAATTTCTGGTATTTAAAGACATATTTTTGTTCATTTCATGAATGAAACTAACATCTTTGACTAAATGGAAAACTCCAACAATATCTAACTCATAATCGAAACTCTCAAAATCATTTCATAGTTTTTTTTAAAAAAAAGAGACACATGCATTTGTCTTAGACTGACCCCCTCTAAAAGTAAGGATAAAAAAAAAAAAAAAAAGACAATTTGCAAGGCTGATTGTAAGGAGAGGACATGGTGAGCAATACTCACAGAATTCCAGACTAGTTTGTCTGTCCTGCATCAACAAAAAAAGAAAAGGGGAAAGGTTAAACTCTATAATAAGCTTAAAAATTCTTAGACATTGAAAAACTTTATACTTTTATTGTTGCCATTGGGTTTACACAAGAATAGACCAATAATTATTAATATAAACAAAACCAGCAGAGCAACAACTAACCCATAAAAAAACCATTACCAAAACCAGATGTTTATGACACAAAAATCGTCCATTACCTAATCCTATTCTTCAGCTTCAAATGATCAATTTTTTTGTAAATTTTCTTGCGACTCACAATTAACATAAGTTACATTTTCTCAAACCTACCATTTCCAATTTGTGATATGAATAACCTCATTTAATTTTTAATTTTCATCATTTTGTACATCAACAATGTTATGGGACTAAGAACTTAGTAACTTAGTAATATAATCAGAATTTGGTATTATTCCATTGTATGCACTACTAGGAAACAAGGAAATTGTTAAAGTAACTGGACCTATGTAATTGTGGCATGATTAAATTACCAAATTTAAAAAAAATAGACCAACAGTAGCAACAACATAGACCAACAGTAGCAGTAAAAAACAACACAAACCAGTAACAAAATACACCAAAGCCAATAGCAAAATACATATTCTATGCCATTAAACCAGTAGCTTGTATGCCATTACACAAGTTCAAATTATAAGAATAAATAAAAATGAGATCAAGAAAAAGCTCAATATGGAATATAATAATATTTTCTAGTTATAAATTAAAACAGATACAGCTGGTACAGACAAAGAACTAAATCTAAACATCTCACAAAGTGTACATTATACATGTTTTTAATAATTTCAAAAAGTAGAAGCAGCAACACACACATGGTTCTTTGAGGTATTTTCACAAACACATGGTTTACATTGTATCAGTTTAATTGAATAATTACATATGATCAACACTTAAATCTCATCAATAATGAATACATTAATATATACTCAATAATAGAAAAGAACAAGAAATCAAATGCACAAAGTAAGATCTTGAGATCATTTCAATCTATCTAATCCTCGTCTTCATATATTTCAATGATAAGAAAAAAAAATTACAACTTTATACCCAACTTGTTTCCTTCTAATTTATCAGTCAGAAATGATAATTTTATTCATTCTTTTATGTTTTTTACCTTATATTTTTTAATCCAACCCAATTTCACATTCCAAACATGACCTAAAAATACTGATGTTGTGCTTCTTGTAATGTTCGATTTGTCTCCAGATACATTTATGCTTATTTTTATAAGAATTGCTCAAACCATATAGGAAATTAGATACTTCAACAAAAATCATGAAAAAGATGGCCTACAGTTGTGTTGAACAAGTCTAATGGTCAACCAATTAAGCAAACAAAATTTCTTTATGATTAATCATTCAGCATACCTTTTGGACCCGATTTGTCAATCTTGTCATTGAACTTTTTAGTCTATGCACTCTATCCAAATTGCGGCTGCTAATCTGCATGTTACTAAAATTACTATCTCAAGAACAAAGATACATGTTTTAAATAATTTTCCTCCAATAATAATAGTAATAAGAATTACACCAGACACTAAGAAAATATTTAAGGCTTTATACTACAATAGCATTAAATTTCACTTCATAAAACGTATATTTCTCGAAAAATCTTTCAATCTTTTTGCTCACATAGTGTTTTTAAATCTGTTTGAACAAACAGAGCATCTTTGCAGTTTATATTATAATCATGCTATGAAATCAGAATCATGCATTACAGTTTCTTACAACTCCCACTATCATCTTAGACAACTCTATTGTTCATAACTTAAGAAAACGATCGATTTGGCTCTAGCAATGGAATACACTCCTAGGCCAGAAAGAGCATAGGCTAAAAACCTTTCAAAATGGCACATAAATTATGGTCACTTATATTCAACTTCTTATGTTTTGGGCAAAGGAACTACTTTCTATTACCTTGGAGGTCAGCTCATCTAAAGCTGGATAAGCTTCAACTTCCAATTTTCTTCTGCGAGCATCAAGACAACTACAAATAGCTTCTAGTGCAACTTTTAAGGCCCAGAATTCGAATGGAAACTTTGCATTGCATAACTCAAGGTATCCAAAACTATCAGAAATATTAAGCTTAAGTGATAATCTAAAATGATAACAAGAAAGCACAGATAGCTTAATACACAAAGAAAGCACTATATAAGTATTCTAACACTTGTTCTAGCAATGCCACATTCAAGGTTCAATGTAAGCACAAGAACTAGACAAGGAAACTAAGCATAAAATCATAATTTCGTTATGGATTGGCATACCATTTTCTTCGCTGGTTTTGGTTTCATCACCCCTGAGGCTTTCTCTTCTTCTTCACCATGGCCTTTAGGACTGGCGCTTGTTAAAGGTAAACGTCTTTGAAGTTCCTCTAGAATGGGGATTACATTGTCATCGAATGGATCTCTAAGCAGCACCTATACCAAATGTTTTGTCTCTAAGTTCAGTTCAGTTCATTTTACTAGAAAAGCACTCTAAATATGCAACACATAACTCAAAACTTTTTTTTTTTGCAACAATCACACAACTCAAACAAAATAAACATATGAAGATTGAACTGTTCAATTGGAAAACAAACACTAAGAAGACCCCACCTCAATAATTTTCTATATTGGTGTTCATAATGCCTACAACAATGCATACCCCTGTTAAAAGGAAAACTACACCAGCAAACCAGAAAACAACACCAGACAGCAGTGAGAATAACTCACGAACCCAATCCCAAAATCAAAATGTTAAGTTGCTCTGACACATGGGGATCGATTACAAGATTCAAAAAATAAAAGAGGTAGACAAAGACAAGTGTTAAAAAGGGTGAACTATCGAGCTAAACCATTGGAAGTCCTAACATTTGTTGGCCTAAGCGGAATAACGACACTCAGTATATATATATATATTTATAAATATATGATATGCACAAAAACGAATTAAGAACAAGAAATTTTCAAACAAGTTCTTTAACACGCAGCAAGAACCAACATTTTCACAACATTTGTGCTCTCAAAAGTTTCTCTCTTAACACATAAAAGCTCTTTGCTCTTTCTTGTATTCTAATGCTTACAACCTCTCTAATTTTTTTCACTATATCCTCTCTATTAGAAATAATTCCAACACAAACAAATATATGTATTGATATATTCAAATGTTTTCTTGATATTAAACTGAAATCTAAAAAAATAAAAGGAAAAGAAAACTCACAGAGAAGTACGACTTCTTGAGCAGCTAGGTTGCTTGGGTTCTTGCTTCAGCAGGGGCGTCGTCAATAGTGCTTCAGCGACTCAACGAAAGAGAGTGGCGAGAGACTAAACTGTTTCTGTAGGCTTAGTCATGGTTTTACAGTCAAACTAGAGAGTATAGTCATGAGGGAGAGAGAGCTGAGAGACTGTGACAGAGAGATAGAGAGAATGAGAGACTAGGTGTTAGAGAGAAAAAAAAAGCAGAGGAGGCGTGATTAGGGTAGGGTATAAGCATTTTTTTTCATCTGCTTTTTCTTTTGTCATTTTCATTTGGCGCCTAATGAATGTTTCATTTGCCGCCTCTTTTATTTAATAGCATAACAATAGCACTTCTAAAAATTTGTAATATTTTAATGTAATATTTAGGCAAAATTCTTGTAGTGAAATAAGATAGATGATCAAAATGTTACTAGTCCAGCACAAGAGGAGGTTACTAAAGACCTTCCAAAGAAAGAGAAGTCGAAATACACCGAACCTACACCAAAGATTCCTTATCCTCAGCGATTCCGAAAGGCCAATCTTGACAAACAATTCTCCATATTTCTCGTGGTATTTAAGAAACTTCACATTAATATTCCCTTTGCTGAGGCTCTTGAACAAATGCCTAGTTATGTGAAGTTTATGAAAGAGATATTTTCTAATAAGAGAAAAATGGAGGATTATGATATTGTGACCTTGACAAAAGAGTGTAGTGCAATTATTCGAAAGAAACCTCCTCAAAAGTTAAGAGATCCAGGTAGCTTCACTATACCTTGCACAATTGGGAACTTTCATTGTGAGAGGGCTATATGTGATTTGGGTGCAAGCATTAATTTTAATGCCGATGTCTGTATTTAGAAGACTTGGTTTGGGGGAAGCTAGACCCACTACTGTTACTCTTCAATTGGTTGACTGTTCATTAACACATCCCGAGGTACTATTGAAGACGTTCTTGTCAAAGTGGACAAGTTCATTTTTCCCGCTGATTTTATTGTTCTTGATATAAAGGAAGATGAAGATGTTCCAATTATTTTGGGGAGACCATTTTTAGCCACCGGTCAAGCTTTGATAGATGTTCTAAAAGGAGAGTTGAGGTTAAGAGTGCAGGGTGATGATGTTGTATTTAATGTTTCCAAGGCTTTGAAGTATCCTAGAGAAAGCGATAGTTACTTTAGTGTGAATGTAATTGAGGAAAGTTTGTCAAAGGAAAAATTCATCGAAGATCCGCTTGAGATGAGTCTTATTTCACCAAGTATGGAAGACTGTGATGATACTTAGGTCATTGAATATGTAAATTGGTTCAACTCCATTGGACCTATTTATAAGAAGAAATATGAGGAACTTGGACAAGGCCCCGAGAGACCACTACCATCAATTGAGAAGCCACCGGTACTTGAATTGAAGACTTTACCGGAACATCTTAAGTATGCTTATTTGGGTAAGAATGACACTCTCCTGGTTATTATTTCAACTTCATTATCTACTGTTGAAGAGGAAAAATTATTAAGAGTGCTTCGAGCTCATAAATTGACAATTGGTTGGACCTTAGTTGATATAAAGGGTATTAGTCCCTCTATTGGTATGCAGCATATTGTAATGGAAGAGGACAACAAGCCTAGCATTGACGCTCAAAGGAGGCTAAATCCCACTATGAAAGAGGTGGTTCGGAAAGAAATTTTGAAGTGGTTGGATGCTGGTGTTATTTATCCCATCTCGGATAGTTCTTGGGTAAGCCCAGTACAAGTGGTTCCGAAAAAGGGTGGAATGACGGCAGTTAAAAATGAAAACAATGAGTTAATTCCAACTGGTACAGTGACGGGGTGGAGAATTTGTATTGATTACCAGAAATTAAACGAGGCAACATGAAAAGACCACTTCCCATTGCCTTTTGTAGATAAAATTATTGATAGACTGTCGGGACATCATTTCTATTGCTTCCTTGATGGGTACTGTAATGTCCTGCGTTTTCAGGTACCTTGAAACGACTCGGGTCGGGATTGTTTTCCCCGAGTTAAGAATATTATTTTAAATAATATTATATATTTTTTGGAATTTATTTCCATGAGTTATTGCTAGCCAAATTATGAATTTTGTGTTTAAAAGTTAAGATAAGACTTTCGGTCTTGGACCGACACAAAAACCCTGATCGGGTAAAAATCTTGGAAAATAAAATGAAAAAATATGGCAAATATATTTTGGGCATAAAATATATTCATAAAAATTATAGTTTGGTCAAAAAAATAATAAACCTAAGAGAAGATGGAAATTTTACGGCATTTTGTGTTAAATGCTTAATTTTGCCGAATTGGGGAATTTTATTCCATAAATGGACCTTAGGTTAAATTTTATTGTGATTAATTAAATTAAATGTGAAAGACATTTAATTTAATTGTTATGTGTTAAGTTTTGTGTTTAAAACTTAATAAGGGTGAAAAATGTTATAGGAAGTCAAATTGGATTTTTTCTTCTTAGGAAATATTTATTAACATTTATATAAAAAAAAATATGATTACATATATAACAAAAGGGATGGCTGGCCAAGTGATATAGTTTAATTGGGTGGACCAAATTTATTAAGTTTAATCCCATTTTAAATTTAGGGTAAATAGTCAAGTGGGTAGTAAAACACTTGAGTGTTTTAGGATATTTTTTTAGAGTTGTATAAACTCTTCTAACCCCCCACCCCCCAAAAAAAAAAGAAAAAAAACGACCCTATACTCTCACAAACACTCTCATCTTTTTTTTTTGAAAACTCTCTCAAGTTTTCTCTCCATCTTCAACCTCAAGAGCACTAAGGAGGCTTGGAAGCATTAAGCTTTGGTTTAGGAAGGGTTTTTCCCTAAGGTAAAGTTTCAATAAACTAGACTTTTGTAAAGTTTTAACAATAGATTGTTCATTAGCTAATTATCTATGTTGTTGGGGGGAGTTGGTTAAGGTTTTTAAAGGGTTTTGAAGGAGCCAAAGCTAATAAGAAGATCCAAACCTTAAGCAAGAACAACAAGAGTTAAAAAGTTGACTTTTTATAGTTGTTATTGTATGGTTTTTATTTTTAAGAATTATTTTGTATATTTAATGCTTAAAGTTTCTTATTGGTGATGTAATAAGGTTATGGTAGTTGTTTTATAATTTTTATGATGCTTGTGTGCTGATTTTTGAAAATAGGGACCAAAACCCCCAAGGGTTTTGTTGGAAACCTTAAAACAAAATACATGTTTTGAGCTGTGAATTCCAAGGGGTCAAGCATACACTGTATATTTATTTTGTAAAATTTAATTATACTGTGATGTTGTTGAGATTTAGTACATAAAATTGAGCTTTCGAAACACTAAAAAATGTTTAAAAATGAGTGAGTTATGCTATTTCAAAGTTTAGGTAAAAAACTATTTTTTCGTATTCTTAATTTCGGGACCAAGTTTGGACAGTATAGGGAAAATGAACCCCGTTTTTTCTAAAATTTGGTGGAAATATTATTGGCATAACCTAGTATTCCACTGTAAAATTTGGTAAGAAAATACTGAACGGTTTGAAAGTTATTAAGTGTCAAAGTTTGGAAAAAAATAAGGACTTGAAAATAATGTCATTTTTACCTCATTGTTGGAAAATAATTTTATCAATAAAAAATACTCCTTTTGACCTAATATTTTATAAATACCTAAATGTCATACCAAAAATAGAATTGAGAAATTTTGGTAACAATTGGGTAAGTAAATTTCAAGATATGAACTAACAAAGTATGTAGATAAAAATATGAAAAATATGGTTTTCACACTTAGTGTAAAAATGAGATTTTAGAACTTAAGGTAAAAAGTGAAAGTTTGCTTAATGCAAGATAAAAACTTGGTAAGTCTTGAAAACATATTTTGACCTAAAATACCACTTTGAGTTTAGTGTCAATTATTTTTATTAAAGAACTTTTTTTTATTCTTTTTAAAAATAAAAGATTTAATTTATTAATAAGTTAATAAATTAAAAGATGGTTTAAAACCCTATATTTTGAGAAAATAATTAAGTAAATTATTCTTCTAGTAAGTAAACTTGATTAATTGATTTAAAAAAATTATCTAGTCAAGATGGGAAATTTTTAACAGTTTTCCTAATTAAGATAAATTAAGCTATTTTCTTAAAACAATTTTTAGAGATCAAAACCTTAAGAAAAAATAAAAGGAAAATTAAGAGTTATTTTCTTGAAAAAAATAATTAAGGAATTTAATTAGTAATTTTTGGATATAATACCGGCTAAAATCTTCTATATATTTAACCGACTTGTTGACAGTACATGTTAATATCATTACCTTTAAAGAATAAGATATTTAGCGAATTGTGGAAAAATACTATTGTGATGCCCGAGCCTAGGTATCGAGACCATAAGATAGGTTTCCCCAAGAATTAGGGTTTAGTCTCAAATATTTTTGTATGAATTTCCTTAATGGGTTTAAAACCAAATAAGGATCATTAATCCTTACAAATAATTTTTAAAAGGACCAAACTACCCAAATTAATAATATTGAATTATGAAGCGCCATAATTAATCCGAGTATCATGTATGGATACTTACAGTATTGGCTAAAGCATAAATGGACTTTATATTGGAGGGTGAAATCCTGCTGAGAGCTAAGGACTCCAAGTAAGTCAACTTATATTGTGTGGCTGCCACATGAAACAACTATTGTATTGTATGTTAGTATAGGGACACATGCAGATATATACACTATTGTAGAAAGTTGCTTAGAGACGTTACTCTTGTGAGTACTGATTTAGAGAATATGATCGGTAGATATCTGTCATATCCTAGACGGTTGATCCTCGTCACACTGCTTGATTTTATTATGTCCGGTTCATTAGCACGACGAGTGGCCAAGAGGTGAGGATTGCTGGTTAAACCTAGGGGCGCCAAAATAAATGGGACCTAGGGGCCCTCATGCTTACTTAATCAGTCAACGGTTAGAACCCGAGCAAGTACTCTGATAAGTTATTCCCGGATAGTAGCCGTGAATATTGGCCATTCAGTGAGAGTGCCTATAGATACTAAGGGTTGCCAAGTTGAGTGAGGCTGAACACCCTAGGGGTAACTACTCACCAGCACCACTGATTAACAGAGAAGTCTCTATAAACCCATGTAACTTCGATTACACTCTTGGATAAGTAGTGATGCCCTAGGTAACTTGATGGTTACCCATGTCAGGGATTTACTCTTAGATAAGTAGCGATGCCCTAGGTAACACGATAGTTACCCTTGATGGGGATATTTATTGGCTAGATCTTAGTGTTGAGACTCGGTTCTCTCTTACAGATTAGCATTTATGCTGGAGGGCGTGTTATGCCCAAATTGTTGGAAGTTGTCGAGTGTTGGTCTCGAATTATATTATGATATATTATATCTGCTTGCTCTGGGATTTTCAGACTGCAGGTATTCATTTGTTGATAAGAAATAGTTGTGATATAATATATCTGCTTGGTCTGGGATTTTCTGAGTGCAGGAATTTATATGTTTATATGAAATAATTTGTCGTTAGTTATCAGGCATGACCATAAGTTTGTCAGGACACTTTTGCGTTCTTGAAATTGATTGTGTAGGGTCCGGATGGATCCGGAACCCTAATTCTCTGCATGCTTTTGTTTTAAAGTTGAACATACTAAGCATTTTCGCTTACCTAGTTGTTTCTTGTTGTAGGAAGAACAAGGGCAAGGCAAAGCAGTGAATGCTGGAGTCTACCTTGCAAATGTACATGTGGACCGACCTTTTGGGAAGCCGTTTTATTTTTTGGAAATGTTGTGTAATTTTCCTAAGCTAGGCTCACTCTACTCTTTATAAAATATGTTTGTAATTAAATGTTAAGTATGGCCATACGACTTTTTAAATTTTTTTTTATACGGGTTTTTGGGACATTTTGTTAAATGAAAACATTTATATTTCTGCATTATCGAGTATTGAAAATCTGGGTCGTTACAGGTACTTCGGTTATCATCAAATACCTATTGCTCCCGAAGAAAAAGAGAAAACGACTTTCACTTGTCCTTATGGTACGTTTGCTTTTCCTTGAATGCCATTTGAATCATGCAATGCTCCTGCTACTTTTCAACTATGCATGATGTCAATATTTTCTGATATGGTGGAGAAAAGCATTGAAATATTTATGGATGATTTCTCGATCTTTGGCTCCTCATTTGATATGTTTTTAAAAAATTGGGAGAATGTATTAAAGAGATGCGAAGAATCTAATTTGGTCCTACATTGGGAAAAATGTCACTTCATGGTGAGTGAAGGAATTTTTTTGGGCCATAAGATTTCAAGCAAAGGCATAGAGGTAGATCATGGAAAGATATCAACTGTTGAGAACTTGCCTCCTCCAATTTTAGTAAAGGGTGTTTGGAGTTTTCTTGGACATGCTGGATTTTATAGGAGATTTATTAGAGATTTCTCCAAGATTTCTAAACCCATGTTTGCTTTATTAATGAATGGAGTACAATTTAATTTTGATGATGATTGCCGAAGTGTCTTTAATACTTTGAAAGAGAAATTGATCACTGCACCGATCGTGGTACCACAGAATTGGGGACTTCCCTTTGAATTTATGTGTGATGCGAGTACCACTGCTGGTTTGGGGCATGTTTCAATGATTACAAATTTATGAGAGGTGTGGGAGGTGCCTAAATACCGCAATGATATTTATAGAAAAGTGATGGGGCTTTTTTCTCGAGCTTCTGTGTTCAAGTTCAATGCACCATCTTTGGAGCATCCTGCACGACAACCCCGGCAAGAAAGAGTTGAAGAAGAGTGAGATCATGATAATGAACCAGCTAATGCCAAAGTTACACAGGAAGAACCAAGGCCAGGAGAGGAGCTTATCCTCAATTTATGGCAATTGAGGCACCAACAGATCTGCACTTGGCAATATTGGTTACATTATCTGGCAAAGCCAACATACCCATAGCTATTTGGGGGAACTTCACGATTATCATCGAGCCCAAGCAGACCGGCAAAATGAGTTGGTTTACCGGTGGTCTAACCAAGCAGAGGACAAGCACTATTTTCCTTATCCACCCCCATGGCATCCTTTCCAAGACCCACCACCATTTTGAGATTATTCCTAGCAGGTAAGTTTTCTTTCCTGAACTTTTATAAAACATTGGGGAAAATTTTTAGTATAAGTTCTGGGGAGGGATTTAAAAATTTGTGTATGTTGTTTGTGTCTGTTTTTAGAATATTTGTCAGCGTATATTTGTGTTTTTTGTGTTTGTGAATAGGTTGTGAGTCATTATTTTGTTTTATGTAATTTTGAGTTTTAAGTTTTACGTTTGAGTCTAACGTGAATTTATTGTGAACCATGATTGCAAATGAAGATAAATTGAATGATAGATAGTATAATTCAAAGAAAATGAATTCTTGAAAACTTGTGTAATTGGTTAACTGCTTTTGTATTTCACTTTAGTGTGTCAACATACTTAGAAAACCTTTTCATGCTCTATGAGTTGTACAATTGGATTTTTTTATGCATATTGAATGGATTTGTGGACTGTATAGGGGAATTTGTAATTTCTAGAACTTGCTTATTTGCTATTTGAGGTGAAATAATACATCATGCTTGTTTGGAAAAACGATTTAGGCCATCTTTGGATCGTTTGAGCCTTTCTTGCCAACCCTGAAATTTATTTTCCATTGATCACCCTTGTTGAGCTTAATTTTGTACCTTTTCTTTTTGAGCCACTTATAAATCCTAAGAATTGAAACCTTGATATAAATCATTCCCTAAAGATATTATGATGTACATGATGAAAATATGGTGGGGATTTGTATTGGGGTAATTTGGGGAAAGCTAGTGGGATTCGGAAAAAGAAAAAAAAAAGAATAGAGAGAGTACATGTACAAAAATTGAAAAAGAAATTTTCTTGTTTATATATGAATTACACTCCCAAAGTATAAAATAAATAAGTTTGGGGGAATGTAGTTAGTATCTAAAAAAAACAGAGAATAAAAACATATATCTCTCTCTAGGTCAAGAAAAAATAAGGGGAAATTATTTAGGGGGTTTATTAATGGGGTGGAAGAAAAAGGTAATGTGTTTATGGTAACTTTGAGCTTAAAAAGTCTTTCTCACCTACCTTTACCTAAGTCATTTAATTACAAACTTATAAAGTCCTATTGATTTTTAAGCATATTTTGGTGTATATTAGTGGAGAATGACAAATAAGTAAGCATATGGAATATGTAATTGGTTAGAGGTATGCTTGGTTGAATTTCGATATGTATTGATGAATTTACTATGTTATTTGTTGAGTATGATTATGTTGTCTTAAATGTTGACAGGTTAAAGTGTTTTAGAGTAGCAGTTCACTGAAAATCTGCGTTAATATTAATGTTTAGTAGTTTTCTAAGAATTATACGATTTATGTTCATGATTTGGAGGCACTAAAAATTGTGGTTCATGCAGGTTCACGTTAAAAGTTGTGTTGTGTTTTGTTTAGTGTTGTTTTTGTGAGTTGAGTCCATTGTTCGAGGGCGAGCAAAGAGTAAGTTTGGGAGAATTTGATAAGTCTAGTTTAGGGTAGTTTTATAATGTGTTTTACTCTAATTTTCGAGTCAAATTGTGAGTTTTGTACGATATTATGCTTTTGTTTATTTTGTTTTTAGGTTTTTGCTATGAATCACGGGATGGAATGAAAAGGAGCGGAGTTGGTGGAAAAAAATTGGAAATTTTATGATATTTGTAATCATTTGGCATTAGTTTTTATCATCCAAGGGAAATTGAGACGATTTGAGGTGGAGAAAAGAGCGGAAAATGAAAACTGAGCATATGAGGAATTAGGGTCGCGACTTGGTCAAGCAAGTCACGGCTTAGCAAAGACAGAGGCAGCCTAACTTGCTGAGAGTTTTAGGGCTGTGACTTGGTCAAGAGGGTCGTGGCGCTAGAGGAAACAGAGGCAATTCCAGGAGGTGCATGGAGACGCGGGCCGCGATCTAGGTGAAGATGGCTGCGACGCCTAAAGGTCCTGACGAATGCTGAAGTTCCTTAAAAAAGACACGGGCCGCGACCTAGAAAGGCCAAGTCGCAGCTCACCTTTGCCAACAAAGAGGAATTCATTATATATATATATAAATTTAGACTTTAGGTTTTAAAAAGGAATTAGGTCAGATTTTTTATAACGAATTTTGAGAGAAATTCTGATTCTGAGACATTATTTTTCTGCAATTTCATAATTTTATTTCTTCTTAAAGCTTTTGACTTGTATGAGTACGGATAATTGTTTTATAATTTTAGTCATGTCTGATATGAACTAAAACCTCTATCTAGGGGTTAATGTATTCACTTGAATTTTGATTTAATTTTATTATGATGTTCTATTGATTCTTCTTCTTTATTCTAATCTATATGATGTTTGTCTAATGCTAGTAATTACTTGATCACTATTTGCTTGATTTTTTATTTTGATTCAAAACTCGAAAGATAGGAATTGAATATGCTATCGTTATATAGACATATGTTACATATTGGACGAGAGTACTTGTATGACTTGTGTAGCAATTAGGTTACCATTCTTAATGCCTGCTATGTGTTTAAGTTTATCACAGAAATGTAGAAAACTTGCATATAGGTTGAGATCTTATATCTTGAAAAAGAATAGGAATTGATTTTTGTTAACCTGTTATTAGAATAGGAAGAAGAGATTTATAGCTGATTAGTAATATTAATATAATGAAAAGTTGATGAAATTAATTCCCTATGCTTTTTGTTATTGATTTTTATCCTTTGATTCATTGTTCTATTTACAGTTATTTAAATTGTGTTCATAGTTTAGAATTATTCATCTTAATTTTAATCACCAAATAGAAACTGAAAAGCAATTATTGGTAATTAGTTAATAGTCTCCGTGGGACGATATATGTTCTTACAGAATTTATACTTGACACGACCATGTATACTTGCGTGCATATTTTAGCGATCAAGTGTACTGAGAACCTTTTTGACCCAAGCCAATCCGGGTAGAAGATTACGAACTTGTCACATAAAGAAAGTAAGTGTGTATAAATTTAGTTTTGTTTTAGTTTAGTTAATATGAGATGTGGGTTGTTCTTCATATGAGTTTTGTTGTTGCTTTATATCAGTCAGAAGGAGGTTGTAATTTTTTCCAATGGGTTGGTATTGATATGGTTGAAAGTCGTAGGGCTGTGATTCCACATTAGAGAAGAAGAAATGAAAGGGAAAATTGGAATGCTGATGTGTTTAAGACTAAGTTGAAAGTCCAAGTTTTGTTGACATGGAAATGATGAGGGAAGGTCAAGTTTGCAGAGTTTGTGGACATCTCCTTGACAAAAATTGGATGAATATAAGTTGGGGAAAATTGATTTTTACTGTACCTATAATTGTAATAATTTGGTGTCTGAATGATAGGCATTGTGTGATTTTGGATGCAAAATAACTTGGCTACAAGGATTGGTAGTTTATTTCAATTGTGAAAATGTTCTGTGATGTAAAGCTTAATGAATGACTTTGTACAATTATGGTAGAATACAAGTTGTAATTATGTTTATTTTGGTATAAACTCTGGTTATCTTGGTTTAAAGAATACAACTTGCAATTATGCTTACATTGGTATACATGAAAATTGTCAAATTCATCATAATCTTAACCAAAACACAACAACATTATTTTAACATAAATCCTAAGCATAAGATTGACACAATGTCATAATTTGAACATAAAGACATAAATGTAACACAACAATATAAAGTTCACGCCTTATGCATTTGTACACAAAATTTGGCCAAAAAAGTATGCAAACAAAAGCCATAATTGACTCCACTAGTCAGAAAAAAAAAATCAAAAGTTGACAGCTATTCATTCTAGCATGGTTGTTGTTGATGAATTGAGGAAGATTTTGTTGCTGCATCTGTTGCACCCTTTCTTCCTCTCCTCCTATGTTTGCGTTGCTGTGGAGATGTAGTGGCTTGTTGAGATGGTGGCTGCTGAACTGATCTTGTTCATCTCTTACATTTTTTCTTTCTCTCCTCTTTTGTCTTTTCACGGTTCATGATTTGGATTCTTCAATGGTGGTCAACCCATTTTTTTGGCAACTGCACGCTGCAAATGAAAAGCATGGCCACATGTCAAATAGTTGAATCATAAGTAGCAAGAAAACCTTCCTCTGTTAAATCAAAAGCAATACCTATGTGTGTTGTTGAGATTGGTTAAATATAATGGTTAGGATGTTTACACGATGAGGTGCAAAACACTTACCGATTTTCACTTAAGTTGAAGTTAAAACATGAGATTGTGTAGTAGGCATCTAAAAGTGACTTTTATGGGTCTAAAGTGATACAATGAGGTATCTAAATATTCCCAAAAAGTTTGGAGGCATTTGGAGATATTTTGGGGTCATGCTTTGGGCCTTAAAACAGAGGCATATGCATTGCATCGCCTATGGGAGGCGACGCATCGCCTAAAAGTGCCTAGGAGGAAAAACCCCTAGCAAGCAATGCATCACCACCTAGCAGGCGATGCATCGCCTGGGCGGTCTATACGGGACTGTACAAATGCATGACTAAGCTCCAAATGATGTTTTAAAAGCTCTAATCCTATTTGCTAGACTTAATAATGGTGCCTGCACTATAAATAAGAGTTATTAGAGTTGAAAAGCCTTCAACTCTCTCTCTAGCTATCAAAGACCATAATTTTTCTCCAAGAAACTCATCAAGCGTTGCTTGACTTGCAAGAGTTTTAAGACTTGTTAAATCCCAAATTTCGTTCTACAATTGAGAAGCTTCAAGCAACAAAGGGAAGACTTGGAATAGAGATTTTGGACAATAATATACTTATTGTGTATAATCCTTAGATGATCCCCAAGTTTGAAGATTCAAATTGCTCAAAATCAAATGTTGTGTCTACCTAAACCCTAATTTTGTATTTGTGTTACTCTATTGTGTTTGCATTGTAAGTATTGATGATTAAATGTTTCTAACTTCATCTTATCATCATTTAATCACTTAGTTCCATATTATCAAGATTGACATTCATACCGTGAATATATTTATTTGATTGTCAAGATTTTCACTCATACTTTGAATAAGGTTCTTGATTAGCATCTAGGGTTATTAATATTTATGTAACGTCACAAATTCCCTAATATGACTTAGTGTCTTGATTAGGGGGTCAGGAAGGCAATAACTGATTTAACGCATTATTATGTGATTTTGATGTATGAATAAATGAATTATGTGAGTTATATTATAATATGAATGTTTTTGCATGCATGTGGGCTCGTTTCTTATTAGAATGGCATTTTAGTAATTTTGGCCCATTGGGGGCATATTTGTATATTTGTGTATGTATCAATTGGGATCACATTATTATGTAGATATATTTGAGTATTTGACACGAGGCGATCCTAGGGAGCAAGTTAGCAGTTTAGTCATAACGGGGCCAAATACTGGGCTTGGAGTGAGCCTAGGAATAATTTGATAACTTAGTACATTATTGGGATTGATCGAGTAATGGGAAATTATTTGGTAATTATTTGAGGATATTTCAAGTAACAAGAATTATGAGGCATTAATTATGATTAGCGGGATATGTGGCAAAAGACTCAGTTGCCTTCAGGGGCATGTGTTGAGTTAAGCTAGGGGCAAAGGTATTTCAGTCATTTCTTTCCTAAGGATAGCTATACCCAGCCTTTCTCATTTCAGAACATAGTGGAAAAGAATAGAACATCACACTCTCTCTCTCCCTATACGTTTTCTCTCAACTCTCTCTCATTCTTGGTTTGATTTTGAGGAAATTAGTGGAGAACTTAAGCTTGGATTAAAGGCTTGACTTTGGGGTTTGATTAGTTGCAAATAAGAGGATATGATCACAGTTAAGGTAAGCTTCAATTCTTGTTTTAATTGTATTCTGTTTTGGTTTTATGGTGTTCTTGAGCTTGAGGTTCAAGGTATTGAATTGAGTTTTTGGTGGGATTTTGAGTGAGTATTGAGCTTGGGTTTTGTTGCTGGTTTAGTGTTGATGTTGTTCTGGGATTGAAGTGTGATTTTGGGATTGTTTGGAAAGGATTTTTGGTGAGTTTTGGCTGAGGAAAATTGGAGAAATTATGGGTTCGTAAGGTCGCGTTGCGACCCTATTCTTGGGGTGTCACGATCCGTGTGAACCCAGGGCGCAGGGGCTTTATTTGGTGTAGCCGCGCTGCGACCCTCAGGGTCAAGTCGTAGCGCGTGTTCCTGGGCAGAGGCAAAGGGAGGCCTCAGATTGGAGGCGTGTCGTGACCCTGAGGGGCAAGTCGCGGCCTGCATAGACAGTTTTGGCTAAGTTAGCTTTTGAGTGACAGGAACTCAAACCTAAGGGCTCGGGATCGATCCCACTACTCAGTTTAGTAGAATTTGAGGTCCTGGAGGCTAGGACTCAGTCTGAAAGCCTTTATTCGCTCGTTATTAATGGGATTCTATATTTGGTTATGACTAGGTTATCGCTAGGGGCTCGGAATCAAGTCGTGCTCGAGGGTCGTTCCTATTTTACATTACACTCGGACCTGAGGTAAGAAAACTACACCATATACGTGATGTACATGATTAGGGCTTGAGCTGCTGTAAATGTGCATGATTATGATTATGCCCGTGATTGTTGATTAAGCATGTTGAATGCTCTGTATCTAGATATTTTGTATATGATATATGCTTGTCTGTATTATCTGATTGAAAAGACTTGACTTATAAGTCAAGAACAGCAATAGCGCACCGAGCGCTGGTCGAAAGCATTAACTTATGAGTCAAGGGTGGCAATAGTGCGTTGAGCGCTGGTCGATATGGTTAGGCCTAATCAGGAGTGCCTCATACGCTTGTCCGACCCAATGGTTTGGAAAATTAAGCACCAGGTATGCTGGGCCAGCTCCAAGGCTGGTTATACAGAGGATAGGGCAATGGGGCTCGGGGTGACTTATTAGGCCGATATCCTAGGGCTGGACCCCAGTATGATTTATTAATCATGTAATTTGCGCAACGGGCCCCAGTATGATTTATTAATCATGTAATTTGGGCAACGGGTCCTAGTATAATTCATTAATCATGTATTTTTGACAACAGGCCCCGGTATGATTCATTAATCATTTAATTAGGGCAGCTGGCCCCATATGAAGTTGTAGTCATTTATATGAATGGTATGCATGCATGAGTAGGGTTATTACTGCTAGACATGCTTATTATGATTTGGTAATGTGTTATTCACTGCTTATGAGCATGTTTAAGTTTTATTGCTGAGCCTTGGCTCATGGGTGCTATGTTGTAACGCCCTAATTTCTCATAGATTACCGAGAACACAACGTGGGGTCATAATCGTAAATATTGCTATTTTATTTAATAAAAACTTTAAAATAAATACATGGATCCATGGTTTTATAAAAATAAAATACTTGTCTTTAACATAAAAATGAGCAACATTTAAATAAAACAAACTTTAAAAAAAAAAAAATTGGCCTGCTTGATCTTGCTCGACTATATGGTCCCCAACGAATACATCAGGAAACTCTTAGATCTTACTCGCCACCGGCCTTTCTATCCTTAATTTCTTGAAATAACAACATCATAAGGAGTGAGCTTCTAAGCTCAGTAAGGAAAATACAAATAAGGGTTAGTCATATAATCAAACATAACATATATTCACCAAAGTCATACAAACACAACATCTAGATCATATCATATCTTAAGTCATAATTCTAAATCATAATCTAAGCCATAAATCATAAATCATACTCTAAGTCATAAGTCATAAGTCATAGGTCATAAGTCATAGATCATAAATCATAGGTCATAAATCATAACTATAGGTCATATATCATAATCATAACTAAAAATAACAAATAAGATATAATAAAAAGATAAGTGCTTATACAGGGGTGGCAATTAAGCCCCGGACAATAATCTGTCATACACCGGACATAGGTCCGTCATAAAGTTTTGGCAACTAAGCCTACCAGACATAGTCCGTCATACATCATTGGACACCTTAGGTCCAGACACACTTACCCCTTTATTGTACCTGAAATGTTAGGTCATACAAACATAAACTATATCATACATTACATAAACTAGATCATAATACTAAACTATCTAATTTTTCTTACCAACACCGAGATAATTGAGAACAAATGCGGAACTTGGAACACTCCTAAACCAGCAATAAAAACAGTGAGTATTTCTAAAGGACAGAGATGAAAGGAATATAATTAAACCACCAAGAGGAAACTTACCGAAAAGACACCTTAAGTTCAAAGAACTTAAAATCCTAACCACAAAACTATAACAAAAGTTAGAACCTGAATGAAAACTAAAGAAACTAAGGAATCAAACAGAATGAAGCTTAAGAATAAGAGTACCTCAGTTGACCTTATGGATTAGTCTAACTCCAATATCGAAACACTCTAACCTCACTTCCCCAAGTGTTTTATAAAGCTTAAGAATAGAAAAGCTTTTTCCCAACCCAAGTGTTTATCACTCTTACGGTCTCACTAGCACCTTGCAGTCTGATCACAGCTGAAGAGTAAGTGAAAGGGCTGGGTCATAAGTCCTATTTATAGAGTTCTAGGAATAAAAATCTTATTTTTGGCTTGAATAAAAATAATGAATTTTATTGAAGATATTTGAATATTCATCAGTCAAAGGCTTAGGACTTGGTCAAACTTTTCAGAGAGAGGTTTAAGGAGTCAAAGATTTATTTTTAAAATTCAAAACAAATAGAATCTGAACTTCTAACTCCCTAAATCTCGTAACTCTAAACTTACCTGCAGTAAAATCAACATAACTAGAGTTGTAGGACTCCGATTTATACCATATTTATACCGTTAGAAAGATAATTCAATTATCTACAACTTTCTAGAAATACTATTTTTCGAAATTCATAACATAACTGGGTCAAAAATAGGTCGGAAGTTACAGTACTCTAAAGTTACGGAAAATCTATTTAATTATCTAAATAACAACCTAATCCACAAATAAATAAAATTGTGACAAATGTCATGCTCCTAATAGATTCTGGTGAAAACTAAGTCTTATATTTCCCTTATTTTATCATTAAAATAATAATTCCTTAATAATCATGCATATGACAAGTGTCATAATCCTATTGGCTCTATCTAAACCTTAGGAATAACCATGCTCATGACAAGTGTCATATTCTTATTGGCTCTATCTAAACCTTAGGAATAACCATGCTCATGACAAGTGTCATATTCTTATTGGCTCTATCTAAACCTTAGGTTATAATAATTATCATATTAATAACCAGCAATATTAATCAAACATTATGTTATAATTAATATTCTTAAACTATAGGTTAAACTTATAAAATTCATAACTATTGCTATGAGTTTCCAGCTAAGTCCCGGTTTGAACCAAAATCCACGGAATCTAAAATACTACAACTACTACTATCTAGCTAACTAAGTAAAATTTTGGGACGCTACAATTCTCCCCTACTTAAAAGAATTTTGTCCTCAAAATTTACTTACCAAACATCTCAGGATACCGCTCCCTTACACATTCCTCCAATTCCCATGTGGCCTCTCTTTCTGTGCTATTTCTCCACAAGATTTTAACCATAGGAACTTTTTTGGACCTTAACTCCTTAGTTCCCCATTCTATAACGGGTACTGGCCGTTCTTCATAACTAAAATCTTGTTTTAACTCTAGAGCCTGGTAATCGAGCACATGGGATGGATCTGATATGTATTTTCTAAACATCGATACATGAAAAACGTTATGCGTTTCAGCTAATGATGGCGGTAAAGCCAACCGATATGCTACATGCCCTACTTTGTCCAATATCTCAAAAGGACCTATAAACCTTGGGCTTAACTTTCCTTTCTTTCCGAAACGCATAATCCCCTTCATCAGAGAAATTTTGAGAAAGACTTGGTCGCCTACTGAAAACTCAACATTTCGTCTCTTCGCGTCGGCATAGCATTTCTGGTGACTTTGAGCGGCAACCATTTGTTGTCTTATCTTTTCTACTGCCTCTGTTGCTTCTCTTACAGCCACAGGTCCTAAGCATCATCTTTCACCCACCTCATCCCAATGAAGTGGTGATCGACACTTCCATCCATATAGCATCTCATAAGGTGCCATGCCTATCGTTGCTCGATAACTATTGTTGTAAGAGAATTCTATTAATGGAAGATACTTGCTCCATGATCCTGAGAAGTCTAAAGCACACGCTCTCAGCATATCTTCTAATATTCATATGGTGCGTTCTGATTGACCATCAGTTTGAGGGTGAAATGCCAAACTTAGTTTTAACTTAGTGCCCATTTCACGATGTAAACCTTCCCAGAACTTTGATGTGAAAACTGATCCTCTATCAGAGACTATCGTCTTTGGAACTCCATGTAGTCTCAGTATCTCCGCCACGTAAAGCTCTGCGTACTGCTCAGCATTATAAACTGTTCTTACTAGTAAGAAGTGAGCAGATTTTGTGAGTCTATCTACTATCACCCAAATAGAGTCATGGTGCTTGGTGGTCCTTGGTAATCCTGTCACGAAGTCCATCGCTATATCTTCCCATTTCTGTTCGGGAATCTCCAATGGTTGCAAAGTTCCAGAGGGTCTTAGATGTTCGGCTTTAACTTGTTGACATGTAAGGCATTTCGCTACAAATTCTGCTATGTCTTTCTTCATCCCCGGCCACCAGTACATTGTCTTGACATCGTTGTACATCTTGGTTGATCCTGGGTGAAGTGAATATGGAGTAGTGTGCGCTTCCTTCATAATACTTTCTCTTAATTCACCATTATTGGGCACACATATCCGATTCCTATATCGTAGCATGCCTTCTTTTGTCAAGGAGAAATCAACATTCTCTGAGCTTTGTAGTGCTGCCTTCATCTTAAGAAGAAACTCATCTTCTTGTTGTTTCTCCTTTATTTCCTCCATTAGAGTTGACTTGATCGTGAGGTCAGCTAGTTGTCCAGTTATTAGCTCAATTCCGGACCTCTTAATATCATCTTGTAAGTGTTGAGCTATCCCCTTAACTGTTGACAAGCTTCCGCAACTCCGCCTACTAAGTGCGTTTGCCACGACGTTAGCCTTTTCCGGATGATATAAGATCTCACAATCATAGTCCTTTACTAACTCCAGCCACTTTCGTTGCCTCATATTGAGCTCCTTCTGCGTAAAGAAATACTTTAGACTTTTGTGGTCCGTATAGATTTCGCACTTTTCTCCGTACAGATAGTGCCTCCAAATCTTTAGAGCGAAGACCACCGCTGCAAATTCTAAGTCATGAGTCGGATACCGATGCTCGTACTCCTTTAGTTGTCTCGAGACACAGGCGACCACTCTTTCATCTTGCATCAAAACACATCCAAGTCCTTGCTTCGACGCGTTGCAATATACTACAAACTTTCCTTCATCGTTTGGGACGCATAGAACTGGGGCTGATATAAGCTTGTCCTTTAACGTTTGGAAGCTTCCTTCACATTTCTCCGTCCATACAAATTTATGTTGCTTCCGTGTCAAATTTGTTAAGGGTGTAGCTATTCTGGAGAACCCTTCAACAAATCGCCTATAGTATCTTGCCAATCCCAGAAAACTTCTCACCTCTGTGGCAGTCTTGGGTTTGGGCCAATCCTTCCTTGCATCGATCTTGGCTGGATCTACTTCCACGCCATTTTTAGACACAATGTGTCCTAGAAATGCCACCTTCTCTAACCAGAATTCGCATTTCTTAAACTTAGCGTATAATTGATGACCTTTGAGTCGTCCCAATGTCAGTCGCAGGTGCTCTTCATGCTCGGCTTTCATTTTTGAGTAGATCAATATGTCGTCTATAAACACCACAACAAACTTATCCAGGTAGTCCTTAAATACACGGTTCATAAGATCCATGAATGCTGCTGGTGCATTTGTTAAGCCAAAAGACATTACCAGAAACTCGTAGTGTCCATATCTAGTTCGAAAAGCCGTCTTTGGGATATCTTCTTTTCGTACTCTTAGCTGATGATACCCTGACCTCAAATCTATCTTTGAGAATAATGTAGATCCTTGTAGTTGATCAAAAAGATCATCTATTCGAGGTAAAGGGTATTTGTTCTTGATCGTCACTTTATTAAGTTCTTGATAGTTGATGCACATCCTCATACTCCCGTCCTTCTTTTTGACGAAAAGCACTGGTGCTCCCCAAGGCAAATAGCTCAGTCGGATGAAACCCTTGTCTAAAATCTCCTGCAGTTGTATCTTTAACTCCTTTAGCTCAGTAGGTGCCATTCTATAGGGAGCTTTCGAGATTGGTGCCGTCTCAGGTGCCAATTCTATTTCAAACTCGATTTCCCTACTCGGAGGTAATCCCGGTAGATCTTCTGGAAACACCTCGGGAAATTTGCATACAATAGGTACATCCTTTGGTTCGAGCTGTGTCTCTCACAACTTGTCCACCACACTAGCTAGAAATGCCTGGCAACCACTATTGATTAATCGCTGCGCTTTGAGAGCTGAGACTATTGGTATGCGAGTTCGAGAAACTTCTCCTTTGAAAGTGAACTGCTCTCCGCCTTCTGGTTAAAAGTTGACTGTCTTACCCTTACAGTCTATTGTTGCCCCATGTTTTGCTAACCAATCCATGCCTAATATTACATCATAATCCTTAAGGTCTAAATCGATCAAATCTATTGGTAATTCTTTTCCTTCAATCCTAACTACAATGTTACGCACCCCTCTACTAGATAGCATTCTTTCCCCCGAGGGTAACTCCGTGACAAACTTATCTCTAAAAAGTTCGCATGGTCTATCTAAGCTATTGATCATATTTATAGAGACAAAAGAAAGCGTGGAACCTGAATTGAATAATACACTGCATAGTTTACCAGAGATAGTGACCTGACTTGTTACCACAGTATTACTAGTTTCTGCTTCACCTCTAGTAAGAGCAAAAACTCTGGTTGGCATGAGCTTGTCATCTTTCTTTTGATCCTTCAACTTTGGGAAATCCTTTTTAATGTGTCCTTCTTCTCTGCAGTTGAAACAACCTTTCATCTTATATCTGCATTCTTCTGAATGCTTCCTCTTACAAATAGGGCACTGGGGATATTCCACATAGGGCTTTTTATTCCCATTACTTTATGACGCAGTCTTATTCTTTTTATCGGCCTTTTGATTTTGACCACTATCATGTTTTTGTATGTGGTCATTCTGGCCATTGTTATTCCTTTTGGCATCCTTGTTGGCCGCGCCTTCTTTCTAAATCCTTTCTTCAGCCTGCTCAGCTTCCAAGGCTACCTCTAATGTTTCTGCATAAGTGGTTATCCTTCGAATCAAATTCACATCACGGGCTATCATAGGTTTCAGTCCCTTCATGAATCTTTAAATTCTTAGCGTCTCAGTGGGTACCATGCCCGCCGTGAACTTAGCCAGCCTATCAAACTTCCTGGCATACTCTGTCACAGACGAATTCCCTTGAGTAAGCGCGATGAATTCTTCCACCCTTGTGGCTAGAATCGCAGGACTATAGTATTTCTTGTTGAACACTTGGATAAACTCATCCCAAGTCATAACATTCACATCACTAGTCTGTTTCACTATATCCCACCAGATGTGGGCATCTTTCTTTAGTAAACTCGAAGCGCATGAGACTCGGTCATCGTTCCCCAATCGTATGTGTTCTAGTATGGACTCCATCGATCGAAGCCATTCTTCTGCTTCTATTGGGTCTGACCCGCCATCGAAGTTCGGTGGTTCCTACTTCCTAAAGAGTTCATACACTGCCTCATAGCGAGGTTCTGCCAACTGTAGTAATTGTGCTAGAAGAATGACTTGTTGCGCCACTTGTTGTTGCCCTGAATTTATTTGGAATTCTTCTTCCCTTCTCCTTAGCTCTGCCCTAAGACGTGCATTCTCTCTTTCCAAATTTTCTCCAGTAGTAGTAGCTACCGGATCCTCCACTACATTGTGTGCCTCTGACACTCCTGAGGCTGCTGGGAATTCTTCATAGGTAGGGGTGGCGACTATTCTTCTTCCTCGTCCCCTTCCTCGACCTCGGCCATTACCTTGGCTTCTACCTTGGCCATTTAGTCTTTCAGATATTCTTGGTTCCGGCTCCATGTGTCTTCTCTGCTTCCCCAAAAGAGAAAAGAATTGAAAAACTAAGACAAATAAAACAAAAGAGGGTACAACTAAGCCTATTGCACTACTGTCTATTAGGTCCATCTATCTATAAAAACTACCCTATTACAATAAAGTCCAACTCAGGCAAATGGGCCTTAACAATTGAATCTTCCATGGAGGAGGGCTGGGTTCAGTATATCGTACCCACTACTAAGGCCCCCTAACTTCCACTTGGACCCAAAAGACAGGAATTTGAACCCTTGCTTTATTAATTGTTATTTATTTGAAATTGGATCCAATCTAATAATGCAAAGCAAATGGGCCTTCACAAATGGGCTAACCCATAAGAGAGGAATTTAAACTTTACACTTTCAATTGAATCCAAAATTTTGTTAACACTTACTAAACAATGAAACAATAATAAAAGCAAATAACATGTAAAAAAAAACAACTAACAACATATAATAAAATTTAACGATGTGTTCTTATATGCGTCTAATCTTCCACATCAGATCCATCATCATACTCAGGGTTTGGTATTTTTCATATAGCTTTAACCTTTGTCCATTGGGCTAATTTATGAAAATAACACAAGAAAAGCATTACAAACATATTTGGAAAACAATGTATATACTTACTTGGTAACGAGTAGGTCCTTTGTAGCTATCGTGTGTATTTCGTGGGAACGTTCAGGACCAATATAGTCGTGGGCTCTGATACCACCTGTAACGCCCTAATTTCTCATAGATTACCGAGAACACAGCGTTAGGTCATAATCGTAAATATTGCTATTTTATTTAATAAAAACTTAAGAATAAATACATGGATCCATTGTTTTATAAAAATAAAATACTTGTCTTTAACATAAAAATAAGCAACATTTAAATAAAACAAACTTTAAAATAAATAAATAAATAAATAATTTGGCCCGCTTGATCTTGCTCGACTGTATGGTCCCCAACGAATACATCAGGAAGCTCTTAGTTCCCACTCGCCACCGGCCTTTCTATCCATAATTTCCCGAAATAACAACATCATAAGGAGTGAGCTTCTAAGCCCAGTAAGGAAAATACAAACAAGGGTTAGTCATATAATCAAACATAACATATATTCACCAAAGTCATACAAACACAACATCTAGATCATATCATATCTTAAGTCATAATTCTAAATCATAATCTAAGCTATAAATCATAAATCATACTCTAAGTCATAAGTCATAAGTCATAGGTCATAAGTCATAGACCATAAATCATAGGTCATAAATCATAACTATAGGTCATATATCATAATCATAACTAAAAATAACAAATAAGATATAATAAAAAGATAAGTGCTTATATAGGGGTGGCAATTAAGCCTCGGACAAAAGTCCGTCATACACCAGACATAGAGGTCCGTCATAAAGTTTTGGCAACCGAGCTTACCGAACATAGTCCGTCATACATCATTGGACACCTTAGGTCCAGACACACTTACCCCTTTATTGTACCTGAAATGTTAGGTCATACAAACATAAACTATATCATACATTACATAAACTAGATCATAATACTAAACTATCTAATTTTTCTTACCAACACCGGGATAATTGAGAACAAATGCGGAACTTGGAACACTCCTAAACCAGCAATAAAAATAGTGAGTATTTCTAAAGGACAGAGATGAAAGGAATTGAACTAAACCACCAAGAGGAAACTTACCGAAAAGACACCTTAAGTTCAAAGAACTTAAAAACCTAACCACAAAACCATAACAAAAGTTAGAACCTGAATGAAAACTAAAGAAACTAAGGAATCAAATAGAATGAAACTTAAGAATAAGAGTACCTCAGTTGACCTTATGGATTAGTCTAACTCCAATACCGAAACACTCTAACCTCACTTCCCAAAGTGTTTTATAAAGCTTAAGAATAGAAAAGCTTTTTCCCAACCCAAGTGTTTATCACTCTTACGGTCTCACTAGCACCTTGAAGTCTGATCACAGCTGAAGAGTAAATGAAAGGGCTGGGTCCTAAGTCCTATTTACAGAGTTCTAGGAATAAAAATCTTCTTTTTGGCTTGAATAAAAATAATGAATTTTATTGAAGATATTTGAATATTCGCCAGTCAAAGGCTTATGACTTGGTCAAATTTTTCAGAGAGAGGTTTAAGGAGTCAAAGCTTGATTTTTAAAATTAAAAACAAAAATAAGAAAAAAAAATAGAATCTTAACTTCTGACTCCCTAAATCTCGTAACTCTAAACTTACCTATAGTAAAATCAACATAACTGGAGTTGTACGACTTAGATTTAGAATAGCTTTATACTGTTAGAAAGATAAGTCAATTATCTACAACTTTCTAGAAATACTATTTTTCGAAATTCATAACATAACTGGGTCAAAAATAGGTCGGAAGTTACAATACCCTAAAGTTACGGAAAATCTATTTAATTATCTAAATAACAACATAATCCACAAATAAATAAAATTGTGACAAATGTCATGCTCCTAACAGATTTTGGTGAAGACTAAGTCTTATATTTCCCTTATTTTATCATTAAAATAATAATTCCTTAATAATCATGCATATGACAAGTGTCATAATCCTATTGGCTCTATCTAAACCTTAGGAATAACTATGCTCATGACAAGTGTCATATTCTTATTGGCTCTATCTAAACCTTAGGTTATAATAATTATCATATTAATAACTAGCAATATTAATCAAACATTATGTTATAATTAATATTCTTAAAATATAGGTTAACCTTATAAAATTCATAACTATTGCTATGAGTTTCCAACTAAGTCCCGGTTTGAACTAAAATCCACGGAATCTAAGATACTACAACTACTACTATCTAGCTAACTAAGTAAAATTCCAGGACACTACATATGTGGTGCAGGTATGGGGAAAGGGAAGATGGACCAGCCATGAGTTGGAGAGCTTCGGTGGCAATGTGTACATATGCGGCCGCTTGACCACCACGACTAAGGTTTCTCAGAGGAACTAGGGTTAAACCCTATTTTTGCCGCTTAGGTCGGCGGGTTGTAACTTTTGAGTTGTAATTACCCTCTTTGAACTGTAAATAACCTTTTAAATGTTTATTATGGGATACCATGTACAACTTAACATTTTTAACGAAATTACTATTCATTTTAACAAAAAAAATTAACCCTAAACCGTTAATCACGTTTAGTTGCACGTTTATGGCGAAATGACTCGTTTAACGAGTTTAACACTATTTAAAATACACAGTGAAACGGTCTTGGCAAACCAAGGTGTTACAATTTAATTATTCTCATTATTCATTGTTAATTTAGAAAGTATATAGCCATAAATTCCCAACAATCAAAATCTATATTTTCTAATTACTTTCTTTTTGTATTTTGCATAATCTACAATGCAGAAAATGTGTTCATCTTCTACAACCTTCAAATCCTTGCTTCAAGATTTTGTTTGGGTTGAACACAGAACCATGGGAGATCAAAGAAAACTCTATTTAGATATGCACTACATGAATGAGTATATGGATCTAAAGTCTTTATCAACAAAGGATGAGACAACTCAATGAGATTACATACTTAAGGAGATTGGTATCATCAAATTCCTTATTTCTAAATGTGTAGATTTTATGATTTTGAATGAAATGTGTTTGCTGCCATATTTTTGTGCGTTTGAGTTTATTGTTTATGTTAAAAGTACAATGGTGAATGTTAATGAAAAATTCAAGGGTTATTGTTATACTTGTCTTGTTTGTAAAATTATTTATCATCATGTGAGATATGGTAATTGTAAAATTAACCATAATGATATTAGGGTGAAGGGAATTGATGATGAGATCATCGAGCTTCTAAATAAATTTAATTTGGTTACTTTCTTTGATAATGAGATCTTTGTAACCCTAATTAAATCTAATGTGTTCGATGAGAAATGCAATGTAACCCTAATTGAGAATAATGCATTCAATGAGGAATGTATGATAACTCTAAAGGAAATTGACTTAGTTTATGCATATAGTGAGGAGACTAATGCAACTTTAAGAGAAGGTAAACATCTCAATGCAATTGATGTTGAGATTATTGCAACCTTAAGTGAAGTTAATGCAACCCAAAGGAAGGTGCAAGGATGGTGGTATGATACTTGTGCCACCATTCATGTAACTTATGATAAAACTCTTTTCAAAACCTATGAAAGTGCTAATGAAGGGCTTGAAGTCCAAATGAGAAATAAAAATAGATCCAAGGTACTTGGAAGGGGTTACATTGATGTGTTCTTCACTAATGGAAAAAATGTGACTTTGACTAATATTTTTTATGTTCTCGATGTAACTAGAAACATTATAAATGGAAGTCTATTGAGTAAACTCGATATCAAAATGGAGTTTGAATCTAGTAAACTCACTTTGACTAAATTGGACACTTTTGTTCGAAACCGTTATTCATGTGATGGGATGATCAAACTATGTACTCTTGACAACACTACTACAATTTGGACATCAGACATCAGCCATCAGCCATGAGAGGTCGGTTATGCTTAAACCGACTTAACACATGTTCATAAGTCGGTTTATACATAACCGACTTATCATGTATGTCAAAGGTAAACATGGGAAGTCGGTTGCGCGGGAACCGACCTACCATGTAGACATGGTAGGTCGGTTCTGTGTGAACCGACCTCCCATGCTTGTAGAAGACATAATAGGTCGGTTCATGCAAAACCAACCTACCATGTTGTCATGGTAGGTCAGTTTTTGTGGACCGACCTACATGTCCTACCTTGCTGACATGGTAGGTCGCTACTATGTGAACCGACTTATCATGTCACATTATAAGAATTTTAAATCATATTAATTTATTTAAACTATAAATATATATATATGTAAGCTATTAGTGTATGAAATAAATGTAAGAAATTTATATTTATTAATATTACATTATAATGGTTTGAAGTATATATAATTAATTAATTAAATTAAATTAATATATTTTAAAATTTTAATAATGTAAAAACAAATTAGAGTATCTTTAACAATATATTTGTATAATGACACAGAATCGAACTAACATGTCCTTTAAAAAATTATTTAAGACACTACTCTCTTATCAATTATTTATTTATTTATTTTAAAATTTAAATATTATTAAATTAAAATATTTTTTATTTATAAAATATAATTATAATGTAATATTAACAAATATAAATTTTACATTATTTGAATTTTAAATATATTAATTTATTTAAACAATACATATATATATTACTTAATATTACATATATTATCATTTTTTAAATATAAATATATTAATAAATTATTTGTAATTAAAAAAAATTAATTAAATTTTTTATAAACAAGAAAATATTTTAATTTAATAGTATTTATAATTTAAAATAAAAAACTTTATAAAATAATTTAGAGTATCTCTTTAATAATTTTTTAGATGACATGGTTGGTCGGTTGTGTAGAACCGACCTACCATGTCATTATAAAAATACATTATTAAATATACTCTAATTTGTTTTATATCATTGAAATTATAAAATATATTAATTTATTTAAACAATACATATATATATAATTTATTTGGGTATAAAATAAGTATAAAAAAATATATACTTATTAATATTATATATATTGTAATTTTTGAAATATAGATAAATTAATAAATTATTTGTAATTAAAAAAATTAATTTCATTTTTATAAACAAGAAAATATTTTGATTTAATAATATTTATAATTTAAAATTAAAAAAACTTTATAAAATAATTTAGAGTATCTCTTTAATAATTTTTTAGATGACATGATAGGTCGATTGTGTGGGAAATGACTTCTCATGTGACATGGTAGGTCGGTTGTGTAGAATCGACCTACCATGTCATTATAAAAATACATTATTAAATATACTATAATTTTTTTTATACAATTGAAATTTTAAAATATATTAATTCATTTAAACAATGCATATATATAATTTATTTGAGTATGAAATAAGTATAAAAAATATATACTTATTAATATTACATATATTATAATATTTGAAATATAAATAAATTATTTATAATTAAAAAAATTAATTTAATTTTTATAAATAAGAAAATGCTTTAATTTAATTGTATATATAATTTAAAAATAAAAAACTTCATAAAATAATTTAGAATATCTTTTTAATAATTTTTAAGATGACATGATAGGTCAGTTGTGTGAGAAATGACTTATCATATGACATGGTAGATTGGTTGTGTAAAACTGACTTACCATGTCATTATAAAAATATATTATTAAAGATAATCTAATTTATTTTTCTATTATTGGAATTTTAAAATATTGATTAATTAATTAATTGTTATAAAAAAAATTCAGCAAAAACATAAGTTGCCGCCTCTTTTGTTCTTGTTCTCAGTCGAGACCTCCTCTCTTCTCTTCCCAGTCGATGACATCTTCTCCCATATCTATTCTCTTCTTTCATCGAAACCCAGCCACCCAAAGCCGTGAAAGCCCAACCATCTGAAGCCTTCCATTGCAACCCAACCACCTGAATTTCTCTCATTGAATCCCTAAACCCACCCAGCCTTCATCTCACTCAGCTCCCTCTGCGTACTCTCCAATGAAAGCAGCGATTCAAAAGTTACCATAAACAAGATTAGGAACAACCAAACAAGACTGTCACTGTCGGTTTAGCAAATATCATTGCAAGTACGACTGGGTCTATTATATAAATGTGACGATAGCTTCTGCTTCTAGGGCATTCCATATTCCACTACCTCACTCTCTCTGTCTGGTAAGCTTTCTCTCCAATTTTTGGTTTTATAGTTTTGAATTTTCGTTGATCAGATAATGAGACTAAATTATCGACATATATACTTGAACTCATACATTTTCATGTCAGGATCAATTGTCGATCTCATGACTTAATTTTCTAGTGAAATTCCAGAAACTAGGTTGCATTTGACTTAATTATATTTATTATAGATATGGAAATAATATATATATTTTACAGCCAAATATTATTACATTTGTTGGATACAGCGGAGGCTTCTGTAGTAGTTGTTGCTCCCAGCACTGAGTTGTTGGAATGGCCAAAGAAAGATAAGCGCCGAATGCTTCATGTTGTTTATCGTGTGGGTGATCTTTTTAAATGCATTCACCTGTACACATATCCAAGTCACTCGTTAGTATTTTTTTTATATGTATATATATAAAAGCTTTCAACTATATATGAGGCCAGTAAGCAACATGTAGCATTGTTTTTAGATCTTGGAGCTAATGCATCTGAATTAGTCAAAACCACCAGACTTGAAAATCTGGATTGTTTCCCTCCTTTATAATAGGGGATGCACATGCATAGCTTTTACAGGCAAGCTTCTCTTTTGTGTATTAATTTCTCTCCCACATGAATAATTAAACTCAGAGAGTTGAGAAACTTCAGAAACCATATAACTTTTCAAGAAAGCTAGAATCTATTGAGTGAGAACATTGAGTAACTAACGAAGCTATATCCTATTTGTGTGCTATGCAAAAACTTAGAACTCAACCTTTTTTAAATATTTCAGTTGGATCTGCAGTGATCAATAATCACAAAAATGGCCTGGATAAAGCTATTATCAATGTTTAAATTTATGTATTTATACGAAAGTGATTTCAGTTTTTGTTCTTATTTTAATCTTCTATTTATTTTCAGGTTTTACACTGAATTTTTTGGAATGAAACTGTTGAGACAAAGAGATATTCCAGAGGAGAAATACTCGAATGCCTTTCTCGGCTCTGGCCCGGAAGAATCTAACTTTGTTGTGGAATTAACTTACAGTAATGCTTTTTTTTTTCAATTAAAAATTACTGATGAATTGTCTGTTTATGTTTTATAGTTCTGTTTTCAGTCCTACTTGAAATTATCTTAAGAAAAAGAAAAAAACTAAAACTGTCGTATCTATGCTTTATAGTTCTGTTTTCAGTTTTACTTCTTGGTTTACTTAAGGGGCATATATATATATATATATATATATATATGAAAGGTAGCAGAAAGCATTTAAGGATGAAATTGAGAGAATAACCATAGAGGCACAAAATTAGATTTTTGAGACTGAAAGGAATTATGCAGAAGCCTCGGAGGTAAATATTTGTGTTAATATTATCCAGAAGCATCATGTTCCTTTGAAAGGGATGCGCTACAAGAATCCTGAGTTTTGCAAGCGATTGTAAATGTTGTTTGAGTTTGATTCACTTTAATATTATACTAATCTGATCTCTCTTTTTCTCTATCATTATATATACGTATATACCTTGTAGACAAATAGCTTAATTTCTTAATTTTTATATATACATTCTATGTTTAATTTTTTTTTGTTATTACTATTGTTTTAATTTTTTTTCGGATCCCTGCTGCAGCAAGTCCAAAAACTTGCCATTTGTTTTAATTTCTTAATTTTTAGTGGTTTTTTTTTGCTCTAACATGTGTATTTAAATAATTTAAGATGCTATAAAACAATTTTTTTCTAGAAAGTTGCATGGAACTCATTTTTGGCATACAATTTGAATTTTTTAAGTTATGCTGAATTTCAAGAAAGCTTGCCATATTCTTTTGATTTTTGAGTGGTTTGTTTGCTTTAAGAAGTGTATTTAAATGGTATTAAGATGCCACAACAGAAATATTTCAAAAACTTTGCATGAAACTCATATTTGGCATTCACTCTGATTTTTTTAAGTTTATTATGCTGAAACATGAAAACTTGCCATATTTTTTTTAGATTTTTGAGTTTTTAGTAGTGTGTTTGCTCTAACAAGTGTATTTAAATGATTTTAAGATGCCACAACAAAAATGTTTCAATTTTTGCAAGAAACTCATTTTTTGCATTCAATCTGATTTTTTTAAAATTTATTATGAATTTTAAGTGATAAGATTACTGCTTTGTATATTGATCATGAATTCTTCTAGCTTCTTAGGAATGGGAGCTATCAATGGCACAACAAATAATGATGTTGGCGCCTATAAGAGTGCCTGTAGTGGTCATGAAGTCCGTTGCTCTGCTTCTTTTGGTTGGAGTTGGGTATTTGTACTATGAGTTATATATGTAAATTTGCATAGATCTGAGTGTCTATATTTGGGTTATATATATATATATTGAATATTGTAAAATTTTACAGATTTAAGTTTGATTTTTCACAGATCTAAAGATTTTATTGATATATATTGGTGATGTTAAGTGTATTTTTTTATTTGTGACTTTGGTAATTTTGATATGGGTTCTATTTTATTTGGTGCTCAATTTCAATAGTGTTAGGGTTCTATAAGTTAATATGAAAAAATACAAGTTAATATGAAGAAAAAAAATAGAATACCACAAGTCGGTTGAACAACCGACCTACCATGTTGTACACCATGGGTCAGTTGGACAACTAACCTACCATGTTGTACACTATAGGTCGGTTGTACAACTGACCTACCATGTTGTACACCATGGGTCAATTGGACAACTGACCTACCATGTTGTACACCATAGGTTGGTTGTACATGTAGAGTCCAAGAACTTTACTTAGCTAGTTAGATAGTAGTAGCAATAGTAATAGTTGTAGTATTTTTATGACTGTGGATTTTGGTTCAGACCAGGATTTAGTTGGACACTCGTAGTAACACTTGTAGATTTTCTAAGTTTAACCTATAGTTTAAGAATATTAATTTTAACCTAAGGTTTGATTAATATGACTGATATTGATGGTGATATTTATTATATTATAAGGTTTAGATAGACCCAATAAGATAGTAACACTTGTCTTGTGTATGCTTAATGATAATTAAGTATTTTTGAGGAATAAGTTTTTTAAGATCAATATTTGAATATCCTAGGGTCCGTCAGCAGCTTTGAAATCGTTAGAGGACTTAGTCAAGGTTGTTTACTCAATTCAAATTAGGCTGAAAATGTGCAAATTCGTGTTTAATATTTTAGCGTATGCCGATATATCGCAGCTATAGGGGGTGATATATCGCCATACGGGGATACGAAAAAATACGGAACTTCGCACAACCACCTCGATGAGCCTCGGGCATATTAGCCCAGGCGATATATCGCCTACTAGGGGCGATATATCGGCTCATGTACCATATTTTTAAATGTTTTTGAAACCGAGCTTAATTTATTCTTTAACCTCTTGATAAGTCCAGCATATTTTTGACCTAGTCTTCAGCCTCTGCTGAACGATAATTCAAATATTTTTCAATTAAAAAGCCATTATTTTATTCAAGTTAAATGAAGATCTTTTCATTCTTGAACTCTATAAATAGGACCTAGTACCCAGCCATTTGTTCACTCATCAGGCTAAGTTCAGAGTCTGCAAGCTGCTAGGTTATTTTAAGAGTGACAAACACTTGGGTTGGGGTCATAAGCTTTATCCTTATAAGCTTAATAAACACTCGGGAAGTAAGGTTTATAGTATATTTTGGGTTCGAGGAGTAGTTCGGTCATAGAAGCATTAAAGGTATTCCAAATTCTAGTTCATTTCTGTATTGTTTCCTTAAGTTCTTATAGTTTTCTACTCAAAATCCTAACTCTATTCTTTATTCTTGGTTAGGAAATCTAAGATCTTGAACATAAGATTCTTGGTAAGTATCTTTTCGATGGTATAGTTCTTTCATTCTTTTCATCCCTTTTTCATTAGTATACTCACATTTCTTTGATGGTTTTTAGGAGTGTTCCAAAGTCCCAATCCTGTTTTCATATCTCGGTATATTTGGTAAGGAAAATAGGATAGGATTTTATATGTTATGTTATATGTTATCTTATGATTTATGTATTATGTTATATGTTATCTTATGTATGTTTGTATACTTGGGCATATGACTTGTATAACTAACAAGCCCCAATAAATTTATGGGCATATGACTTGGTTAGCTAGCAATCCCCTCAAATCTAATGGGCATATGACTTGTTTAGTTTACGAGCCCCAAGTAATAATGACCATTATAGTATATGTGACATATGTTTATGATATGTTTTAGTATATGTTTTAGTATATGTTGCGATATGAATTTTATGTATATGATTTATGTGTTAGATTTTCCTTGCTGGGCATTAGGCTCATTCCTTTATGTTTATATGTGCAGGAAAATAACTATGGTGGCAGAAAGGTTCTTGGCAGCTTGGGGGTTGTGTATTGAGGCAGAATGGAAATGGATGGATTGAGCGTTCGGTTCAAGGATGAAGTCGCTTCTTAGTCCTTCAAAAAAATATTATGCTTTATATGTATTTTCCGCACTTTATTTTATAATCCATTTATTTAAAGTTATGTTCTGTTTTCGTTTTAAAAACAATGGGATCCCATATCCTACTTTAAATTTTATGTTGTTTAACAGTCTTACAAGTTTTAATGAAGTTATGATTATTTCACTAGTGAGTTCTATTAAAGATTAGTGTCTATGTATAAGTAGTCATTAATGGTCCAAAGTCTAGAGTAGTTGGGTCATTACAGTACAACTGACCTACCATGTTGTACACCATAGGTCGGTTTGGCGCCAACCAACCTACCATGTGTTTACATGGTAAGTCATTGCATGAGAGGTCGGTTCCAAACTGACTTATGAACGTTTATAGGTCGGTTTTTAACCGACTTCTCATGCAATTTTTGTAGTAGTGCAATGAAAATAATTATATGACATCTAATTCTTGTAATGTGATTAATTCTAGTTCTATTAATTTGTGGCATAATAGACTTGCTTATATAGGTTATAACACAATTAAAAGAGTTGTTAAATGTGGATTGATTAATTGTGATGTGAATGAGCATGATAAATGTGATTTATGTGTTAAATCTAAAATGGTTAAGAAACTTTTTCTAAGTGTTGAGAGATGTTCAAACTTTCTAGATTTAATACATAGTGATTAATGTTAATTGAATGACATGTGTTGGGTTTTATGCCCTAATTAAAACCCAAATTCTTTGTAATCTCATTTATTATCAATAAAAGAATATAAATCATTTTTTGACTTGGTCAATCACTGTAGTGCACCAAAATTTTTTGGTGTTTTATTTTATTTAAGTGTTAAGTGTGGTGAATTATTTTATTTAAATGTTGTTTATTTTATCACTACAAGAAAATGGGGTATTTACCTACCAATTGTAAGTGTAGGTAAAACTAGTCTAATGGTGGGTAATATGGTTTACCTACCAATATTTAATTGGTAGAGATTGGTACGTAAATGTTAGTGGGGAAAGAGTCTTTACCTACACTTATTAATACTGGTAGGTAAAAGAATCAGTGGACCCCACTAAGTTATAAATCAATTGATGAGTCAGCAGATGACGTGTTTGATGATGTGGCATCCTACATGTCTGCTGACATGGTTTCCATAGTTTATGTGTCTGATGACGTGGCATCCTACATGGCATACATCAAAACCGCCACTTGGCATCTTGTGGTTGCTCCACGTGTCAGACAATAATTTATCCACGTGCTACAAGAAATTCAAATGATTGTGTTACTTATCTCCTTTTTATCGGTTATGTGGCACTAAATGATTGGTCCACGTGACATGTTGTAGTATACTTATTTTTACCTACACTTATTTATTTGTGAGTAAATATAATATTTCTATGTAGGTAATTTTAATTATATATAAATTTTATTTAATATAAATAATAAATGAAAGTAATTAATTTGAAAAATATTTAACATTATTAATCAAATAAATTATTTAACTTTAATAAAAAAATAAACAAACATATATTATACAATATTCATTGCTTATTAAGAAGCACATTTCATAAAAAAAATATCTATACATTATGTTTAGGTCATTGAAAACTCAATAGTGTCATTTTTCTTGACATTCTTCCTATTCTTCACTTTGGAATCATTGCATGAGAGCCTCCTTTTCTGTGACTGAACTTATTGTGAATGTCGATGATGACTTTGGGAAGTGGACACCGACAATGGCCGGAGGTGGGGTCAAAGTAACAATGACACCTACCACAACAGATTGCCTAAAATAAATCAGAATACAAAAATATGGTGATATGAAACACTAAAGAACTAAACACAACAAACCAAAGCAACAAAAAAGGATAGATACATATTATAAAAAATTACCTCAAACAGAGCATAAAAAAAATTGCCTCAGAAAAATCAATCATCATAAACCCTTCAAATTATTAGGGATTTAATCAACATAAATCATAAAAGTTACATCAAAGCCACCAAGCCAACACTCCAAAACTCATAAAGCCACAAATTTGAAATTAACTCTTAAAGCCACCACAATTAAATTTAATCGCACAATAAAATCAAAGAACATATAAAAAACATACTAAACAAACAAGATCATGAACTAAGACAAACCAGTCTATGACCTTAGACAAAAACAAAATAGGAAAATACAACTCAAAGCCTCAGAACAGATGACAAGCAGCTTTGGATTGAGCAGTGGCGATGGCTGAATAGGCAGATTGGCTCAATAAATGGAGAGAGCTAGAGGCCAAGGGTGTTACAAAATTTAATTAATAAAATATCCTCAAATTTAATCATCATAAGGATTTCAGAAAAAAGAAAGTAATATGAATTTTTATGGGCATTTACAACACTTGGTTAGCAACATATATTCACACGAGCACACCAAGTCTCATAATCGCCAACATAAACTAATCATACTTATTATTCAAATATCATTGGCAAAATATCTAAAAGAACACATAAATCTTCAAAATAGATCATAAATCATACTCCAAAAAGTTCACAAAGGTTCCAGCACAAAGAAACAAAAGGATGGCAGGAAAATAAAATAAATGCAATGGATTCAGTAGCTGATCTCTACAACACCCATGAAAAGTTAAGAAAGATAGAACTGTAATGACCAATAAGTGAACTTTTAAGTTGACAATTTTAAGAATATATACTAGTTATACTACTAGGAAATACAGGTCAAATGGGAACGGATCAACTCAACAAGCAGAAACCTCAAGAATCAATATCATTTTGATTAGAAAGGCATGGGTAAGAGAGGATAAAAAATGCAAATGAAAACAATCAGACGATAGAATTTGTGGTACTACTACCCAATAGACTTTTTTTTTCAATCAAAACCAAGATACTACTATTATTGTCCAGGTAGCACATTCCATCTCCATAGTGAAAAAAAGACCCACAAAAATTTAGGAATAAAACAAAAGGCCCATATCATCTAGCAAAAACTTATCAAGAAATAAACAACCACAAAAAGTTGAAAGAAGGCCCAATTTTAGCATGATGAACATTAAAATTTCCCATAGCTGCTATTAGCCAAAGCAGAACCACTTGATCTAAACCTAGATTACGACCAAAAAGCATACTTGATAAGACTACTAAAGCATTGAAACAAAATTTGAGATAAAATATATGATTCTCTGCAACAAACACACTTGCAGCTTCCTCTGAAATCATGTGGAAGAGCAGAAAAATGATAATATGCACCTAATTGTTGATGTGAAAGCTTCAATGACATATCCACCAAAACACTCAGAAACACAAATTAGACCACCAATCTCAACACAAAAAATTTGGCAGTCAGTAACAATTGAAAGATTGATAAAGCAAGTATTGTGGCCGAACAGAAGAATTCACCTTAGGTTCACATGCAACAATATATTGACAACGAAGCCCTTTATCTTTGACCATTGCATCACCTAGAAAATCAGCAAGATGTTTTGCAGTGGTCACTGCACATGACTTCTGCCCACCGTAGTCTGCTAGAGACTTGCTCATGGTACTTGATTCAGATATATAATCGAGCAACTCACTGTCCGCAATATCCTTTCCTTGATTCTGTGGGGAAAGGAATAAAGAAAAAGTTATCAGCAAAGATCACAGAAGATAGCAGAATAGCATAAGAAGCAAAGTCTATTGGAAGACATACATCAAGAAGATCAAGCTAGCGGTTGGCAACAGAAGCAACAGCTGAATAACATTCCACTAAGGTTGAGCCATTGAGAAACTTGTCGAAAAGCTCAGCCTGAAAATAGAAAAAGTATAAAACATACATTTAAAATTAAAGCAAAAAATCATTTTTTATACATATAAGTAAGCAAACATGAAGAACACAGTGAAATTATTCCATCTTAAGATTCATTCCACAACAGAACCTAAAGCAGCTTGCCCATGACGATTCTATAGCACATGGTATGTCTATTAAATATATCACTCTATTGGAAATTTTGTCCAGAATTTAGTGATAGAAGGAGAACTATACTAGCCCAACTGCTAATAACCATAAATATAGATTGTCTTTGCAAACATGACAGTAATAAGCAATAAAAGAAGTTATCCAACCATTAGACTCCACAATAAAAGAAAATACAGAAAATGTGAGGTTTTCAGCACAGGAAAATAATTCTATTTAACTTAGCAAGCCCTTGAAAAGAAGCACTAATACAGAGGGAAGAAGATAAATCTCATTTAATACTAGGTACAAACACACAATATAGGACAAGATAGGGATACCTAGAAAAATTTGATGAGCTTCAGCTTACCTCTACGCTTAATTTCAAAACCTTTAAGTTCAGCAAGGGTCCCATCATCGTTGAAAACTGCATATCGCTTCTTAATCAAAATTCCCTCTTCTTTTGAAGCTGGAATAATCATTTCCTACACAAAACCAAAAATATTAGTAATAAACTAAATAAAAACATTAAGGTATAATTGATATCGTACTCCATGTCACCTTGTATGGTCCATCCACTTTAAATTCAATTGAGCATTCACTATGAGTTGTATAAGATTTGGTCAAAGGATCTGTCAGGGTCTGCAGCCTGATTCTAATGATAGTGAGACAGAGAGAGAGATAATAAGTGTGAGATAGATGGTGATAGAGGCAAGAGCTAAAGAGTTCACAAATACAAATTACTCGTAAACAAAAAAGTCAAAATCCCATACACACCAAACACGACAAACGCTATAAAAAATCAAACAAAAAAACAAGTATAAACAATTTTGAAATCAAAACAGATCCGTTCATACCCAATGACCTAAAAATCAACTTAAAACATTAAATTATAAACTCAGATTTTAGAAAGGAAAAAAAGAGAAAAAAATACCTCCATCCCAGACGCACCCACGGCACCGTCGAAGCCACTCCTCTGCTAAGCACCCAGATTGGTGCATCCACTCCTTCGCACCTGAGAGAGGTAGAACGAATGAGAGAATGAGAAAGAGAGGGAGTGCGAGTGCGAGTGTGAGTGCGAGTGATGTGAGAGAGAAGAGTATGCAGTACGTAAATTTCAACGTGTTACTGTGAGTGGAAAGGAAAAAAAATAGAAAAATAAAACTAAACCTAGAGTGTTGATTATTCGGTCAAGCCCCGTCGCCGTCGTCGTCGCTATCTCCGTCGAGACTCCTACGCCAGCCACCTGCAAGAGAATACTTGGAAAGAAATCTGAGAGGTTAGATGTGAGGGAGATAAAAAGACGAGAAGAGAGAGGGTGAGGCTAAGAGAAGAGGTTGAGGGAATGAGATAGGTTACTTTAGAGAGAATAAAAAAAGGAAATATGTATTTCATTGCCTCCTATTATTTCAATTGCCGCCAGTTATTTCATTTGGCTCCAAAATTTGGCCACCTATATATATTCATATAATTTAGACTATTCAAGAATAATATAGTTAATAATATAATTGATTTTATAAATAGGTTAAAGAATAATAAATTTAAGTGTTGATATAAAAATTATTATAAATATAAAAGTTAATAATATGAAAAATTTAGAAACAAAAAAAATCTAGTTTTAAAAATTTTTATGCTCTTTTATTTAACAATTTTAAGGACTTGCTTTTAGAGTTTTTAATACTCTTTTAGGACTCGCAAAGCGAGTCTTTAAAAGTCACCATTCCTAATTTTTCAGCCCAGGTGTTTTTAGGACTCGCAAAGCGAGTCCTTAAAGAGTATTAAGGACTACCAAAGCAAGTCCTTAAAATTGTTAAATAAAACACTCATTTTTTAGCCCAGATTTTTTTAGGACTCACATATATTTTTAGGACATTCATTGTGAGTCCTAAATTGTATTTTTTTCAGGACTCTCAATGAGTGTCCTAAAAACTCCATAAATATTTTTAAGGACTTGCATTTATGTGTGTGTCCTAAAAAAGTGTCCCGTAAATGGTATTTTGTAGTAGTGAAAAGAAAAAAACGTGGGTAGGTAGAATTTTTAGTTTTTATTTTAATTTTAAATACAAATTTATTATAAATATATTTTATTTATATTTTTCCAACTATGTACACACGTGGCATGCCACATGTTATACAATGTGTACACATTATATTATTTACTCCACATAAGCTTCCAAATAAGCATTTATAATAATAAAATAATATAATGAAAATAAAAAATAGGGGGAAAATTGAGCAGGAATGGTTAAAAAATTTCCCTCCATAATATACGTAGGTAAAGATCATTACCTACTGATATTATTGGTAGGTAAAGCTATGTTCCGAAATATAATATAATGGACTCGCATTTATCTACTAATATTATCTACCAATAAATATTGCTAGGCAAAACATTACTCTCCCTACCAATATATATTGGTAGGTAAAATATTAGTAGGTAAAGATCAGATTTCTTGTAGTATATTTAGTTGTTGTTTGTTTTATTTAATTGTTTGTTATTTTATTTAATTGTTAAGATTGTTTGTAGAATATTTTTGTGAAATTATTTGTTAAATGATATTTATTTATTTTTATTTTAAAAATGTGATTATGTGAGATTTGGTTGAATGCACTAAGGTGCATGGTAGATAGTGATGTACCCTAGTGATTTAGTGTGTGCTAGTGCATGGTAGCATGATGCACATGTGTAGAATTTCCTACACATTATATAGTTTTCATATATTAAATTTAATTGATTTATTTAGAAAAATAAATAAAAAGGGAATGGGAAACCATGTGTTGGACGTGTGGGTGTAGTGGGAAAGGAAGTCAAATTTTTTCCATTTATTTTCCAAGGCAAATAAAGTCAAAATTTGAAGAAGATAGCCATTTTGGGAAAGGAATGTGATCACCCTTTTATCTCCAATCAATTGTGATAAAAGAAAATAATAAGAAATTAAGAGAAAATAAAAAGAGAAAGGAAACTTACCATTTTATTTGATTAGGCATTGTTGAGAGAATTAAGATAAAGGGGGAAGGAAAATTTGGGAAGGGTCATTTTTGCTCTTGGCCATGTGTTAAAGAGAGGAAGAGAGAGAGAGGGTGGCGAGATAGAGAGAGAAAGGGGAAGGGACTGCCATTCTCTAGAGAGAAGGTGGAGGAGAAAGGAAGAAGAAGAAGGAGGTCCTATGTATGGTTTTCTTATAGTTCCTTGTTATTTTTTTTATTAAGGTTTATCTTCCCCATCATCTTAAGACTTTTCTTCTATGTTCTTCTTCTTCATGGGTTTAAAAAACCCTAGGGTATTCAAAGGTGATTATCACTTGGGTATTGATCAAGTTGTGTTCTTGATTTTACAATCAAGAGTGGTATTGAATTTTCCCCCTCAATCTTTTGGTTATTGGTATTTGATGATTGATGTTTTGGAGAGACTATGGCAGAAAGAGGGTTTGTTTGTAATAGGATAATATGTTGTGTTGATGGAATGTTTTTCTTATATTTTGATGCATGGGAAAATAGACCTAGGTATGGGCATGGGTTTATGTTGTTTGGGTTTGATTTTTATGGTTGTGTATTAAAAATATGTGTAGTGAGATGATTATTGAAATATGATGATTATGATATGTTGTTCAAAGTTTTCTATGGTTAAATGATAGGTATGTTTTGGCTTAAAGAATTTATGTGAAATTGTACAAGGGTTTAAATTTGTGATCTATGAAAAGTGATGATGAATATTTAAAATACATGAAAAGAATGGGTTGTTTTTGATTAAATGTGTTTCGGCCTAAGGTAATGCTCAAGTATGATGGTTATTTTTTTATATATTTTTAATGTCAATTTAATCTTAGAAATCATGATAGGCTGTGATCTTGTATGAGGTTGTGATGGTTGTGATCTTTGGAATAATTGCATGGTAATAATATATTGAGAGTATATTTAACACAAGATCAAGGGTGGTTATTTGTTCATGACTTGTGAATAAGTTCTAAGGTGATTGATGAATTATTGTATACTCATGGTGTGATTAAAATGGTTAAAGAGGTTAGAAGCATGCTAGGGTTTGTGTTGAAATATTGTGCATAAATAAGCATGAATTTTGTGAATATAATGAAAAGAATGAATTTTATGATTTAATGTGCTTTCTGATTTTGTGCAGAAATGATGTTGTTTATGTTGAGAATAATGTTTTGAATGCTTAAATAAAGTTTGCAAATGTTTTGATGTTTTAAAATATTTAATGGGAAATTTAATTATGCTTTGAGATGATATTTTGAGTAAATAAATACCTACAGATTTTTTTTTATATTTTGATGAAAATATGAGTTTTTAAAAAATGAAAATGGTGATTTTAATGATAAATTTGATTGCTAGAATTTTTGTAAAAAAAAGTGTGATGTGTGTCTTAATAAGAGGAATTTGATTAGTATTTGAAATAAATTAAAAATCCTAAACTATGGTAAAATGAGTGTTTATTTTAATAGTTATGATTTTCTTTATTTTGATTAAGAAAAATATTGAATTTAATTTATTTGTGATTTTTAAAAAAATTAAATGGTGGCTGTAAGTTTAATTTAAAAAGTTTAAAATAATTATTTAATTGTCACTTAGGAATTTATGTTACATAAAATTAAGCCTTAAAATAATTCAAGTAAAAATATATTTTTCCACACTTAAAATTATTATTTTTCTCACATAAAATTATGAAATTTTGTTAACTTAAATTAAATTATTATTTTCTAAGGAGACATGATAATCATAGGTATTTTCTTTTTAAAATAATTTTCAATGCCTTTGCTTTTCTTTGTAATTTTAAAAAATAATAAATGAGTTTTCTATATATTCTTAATGTCTAAATAAAATTGTTTTTATGAAATAAAAAGAACATCTTGGGAGATTTAATCAACCTAGTAATTTTAAGAAGATAAACAATGGTAAACAAAACATGCTACAAGTCTATTATATTAAAACGATAGAAGTAAGACGCACATAATTATTATTTTAAACGCCACATTTACGTCCAAAATAATGTCTATTAGGCAACCATGTAGTTTTTATAGAAAGATCATGCATGCAATATAGGTAGAATTAGCATTATTCTTTTTATGACCTTATGCGTAATTAAGCATATGTGTATGTTGTGTGTAACTCCTACCATGTGTGCATGACCCATGCACACATGAGTTTTATGAGAGGGCAAAATAGTAATTATATGAAGCTAAGCAATGTCGTTTTGATTATGGTATAGGCTCGTTGAGAAGTTGTGGTTTTACTTAGCTTGAACCTGAGGTAAGGAAGTTAGATACAATTTATGAATGTTATATTATGAATGGTAAGACTGTTGTGTGAATGAAATGTTATGAATTATGAATGTCATAATGTGATGATATGTTGGCTTGTATGAATATTGTATGATATGAATGGATGTTAGCGTGATGAACGCGACACATCAAGATGGGTAGCTGAGGATAAAGAAGATGTTACCCGAGTTACTAAGGATATGAAGACGTAACTCCATGGGCGGACGCGCCGAGGTTATTCAAGGACCAGAGACTCTTGTTTACCTCAAAGGGTGGCATGGACAAGTTAGCGGGCCATGTTCACAAGGAATTGTTCATGATTATGTTATGATGTTTGATGATGCTTATGATTATGTTATGATGTTTGGTGATGTTTATAATTTTGTTATGATGTTTATGATATGATGGTGGCATTATGTTTATGTTTATGATATTGATGTCAATTTTATGATGATGCTATGATGTATAAAGATGAATGATAGTGTTTGTAAATTGTTGTATCTTACTTGCTTGTTGTTTGTACTTCCTCACTGGGCTTTTAACTCACCCCCTTACTTTCCCTTCCAGGTAGCAAATAGGTTTCTCTATGGCACGCGTGGTGATGTGGGGAGTTCTGTTGTCCTAGTGTGTATGGCGTGGGGCACCCTATGGACGAAAAATGATCAATTCTAAACGCCATTTTCTTTTAATGATGTTACGTTTAATGAGACTTTTCAAACTTGTTAGTGGGACTTAAACTTTTGTTTGTTTTAGAACTTTGCATAAAACTGATATTTTCTTTTAAAACTTTTGGGCCCAATTTGCATGTTTTAAGCGAGACCCCACTGAAACCTTTATATTAAGTGGCTTTCTATTATAAACCATTGAAAATGTGAATGTTTTATTAAGTACTAGTTAAGGGCGTTTTACAAATGGTATCAGAGACGGTCGTCCATGTTTCCAAGGACCCCCCCCCCCAACACCCTAAAGACGAGAAAATCTCACCTCACCTCATCGCGTCGTAAGTATTTGTTTATGTGCTATTACTTGTTCTCGTTTTATTTAATTTTTGTAGTTCGTAACTGCAGTAGTAAGATGCCTCCTGTATTGAAAACGACTAAGAAACAATTGCTTAAGGAGATCCGCGCGATTCCTAAAGTCCAGCTTGACGAGGACCCTTACGATTGGCGCATAGCAGTCTTGAAAACAACAAAGGAGGTATGTGATCGCATCCAAGGGATGATGAATAAAAGGGGAGCCTTGCTTTGGCCCATAGAGCAATTCTGGGTGATGAGTGAAGCTTTGTCGATGTACTCGGAGGCTCTTTAACAATTGAATCGATCATGGAATAATGTTGTGCCAGAAGACTTGGAGTTTAGCACCATGGAGTTTGAGATTCGCGATTTTCTAGTGAATTATGATTTTATTCGTCTGGAGCTGGTGTTAGTAAAGACGGATGATGGAGGAATAGAAGAGCGTTTATAGACGGTGCATGATGTGGAAGGAGAATTGGCAGTTGAGGAAGTATTGCGAGCTATACCGCGTCTGACTGCGAGGATGGAGATTATGGCAAGCACTCCCGGCTATTTCCACATTCCAGAGAACATTTTTTATTATAGTTGAGGGGTCGAGTCCACCGTTGAGGACTAGAGTCCAGTTCGCAATCGTCATATGGGGTGCTGATAGAAAGATGGAATAATAATAATTTTCTAAGACCTTAAGGGATTTATGTTTTGATTAAGTAAACACTTTTGGGATTGTTTAATTTTGGAATAATTTAAACATTTTGAATGCTATGGATATTTTGTTGCTAACTCTAAATGATGTAGTTTGAATGTATGATTTTGCAAATATCTATCAAACCAATATGCAATGTTCCTCCCTTATGATTTTTCCTTTGATTTCCTTATAACTTCATCATGTCGACCAAAGGAAGAGGAGGAAAGGGAAGAGGAAGAGGTAGAGGTAGAGGAAAGGGTGCCTCCACAAGGTCTGAAACTACGGCCACCCCTGACATTGAAATGCCATCTGTTCAACCTGCAGCTCCAGCAACACCATCTGTGGACCTAGCCACAGAGGTAGCAAGGTTAAGAGAACAGTTGAGACTAAGAGATGAGGAACTAGCACAAGCTAGACAAGCATCGCAAACATCCCAAACACACCAAATACCTCAAGTACCAGTGGCGCAACCTCAGCCGCCAGTACCACCACCTGCACCACTACCAGTAACCTATGGGTTTGAACCAGTATATGAACGCTTTAGGAAACAAGCCCCACCAACTTTTGAGGGGAAAGCTGATCCACTGGTGGCGGAAGATTGGTTAAGGTCGGTTGAGGCTATTTTTGATCATATGGAGTTAGATGACTGCCAAAGGGTTTCCTGCGCAGTTTATCTACTTAAAATGGATGCACAGATTTGGTGGGACGTGACTAAACAGACCCGTAATCCAAATACCATGACTTGGGCGGAGTTCGTCCACGCATTCAGTAAGAAGTATTATAGTCCATCTGTGCTAGCAACTAAGGTTGATGAATTTATAACTTTGGTACAAGGGAATATTTCGGTCACTGACTATGCACAGAAGTTCGATCGATTGGCCAAACTTGCCCTTGAAGTGGTGCCAACTGATGCATTGCGAGTCCAGAGGTTTCTAAGGGGACTCAAACCAATGATCGCGAGGGACATTAGGATGACCAGTGCAGAAGTGGTCAGTTATGCAGAGGTACTGGACAAAGCTCTTGAAGCTGAATATTTGGAAGAATGGATATGAAAGGATAATGCCGCTAGAAGAGAGAACAACCGAAACAAGAACTCCCACGAGAGCAACAAGAGAAAAGCTAATGAAGGGCAGAATAGTGGGGTTGATAAAAGACCTAGACCTCCGGCCATGAATAGCAACATTCACAACTCTCAGAACCATATCAACCGCTTCAATGACCGGAACTGTGGGAACCAACAAGGAAACCGAGTCGAGCATCCTATCTGTCCTAAATGCTCGAAGAGACACCCAAGAGAGTGCCAGGCCAGTACCAACAAATGCTTCAAGTGCGGCCAGGTAGGAAACTTGAGAAAGAATTGCCCACAATGGAAGGCGGGACAGAATAACAATAACAATCTGGTGCGAGCAAGAGTTTTCGCCTTAACCCAGAATGAAGCGGCCAATAGCAACACCGTGGTTACAGGTCAGCTCCCTATATCTAGTACAATGTGTAGAGTCTTAATTGATTATGGAGTGACTCATTCTTATGTTTCCATGAATGTGATTGATAGACTGAATATGCCTTATAAGATGTTTGAACATAACTTTAGTACATTGTTGCCATCGGGAGATATGATGTTGTCAAATAAGTGGTTACCGTCAACACCTGTAACGGTAGAGGGCAGGGAGTGCCCAGCAGATCTCATAGAACTGAGTATACCAGATTATGATGTCATACTCGGCATGGATTGGTTATCCAAACATGTAGCTACGATAGACTGTCAAAAGAAGACCGTAGAGTTCAGGCCAAAGGAAGGAGATGTCTTTTCCTTTCGAGGCGAAGTAGCGGGCTTTCGAACATCCATAATATCTACACTAGAAGCACATAATATGATGCAACATGGATGTTCAGCGTTCCTTGCCAGTGTGGTGGATAAGTCCAAGGAGTCAGAACTTAAGGCAGAAAATGTACGTATTGTTTGCGAGTTCCCAAAAGTGTTTCCCAAAGAATTACCAGGACTACCCCCAGACAGAGAAGTCGAGTTTGTAATCGAGCTTGCACCAGAAATGGCACCTTTAACGCCCTGGTTACCCTAGAACAGTTACGGTGAACCGGAAATTTGACTCGCTACCCGAGTCCTTTGGTTAAAAACGTGCTTCTAAGTGTTATTAATAGGCTAAGGTGGAAAACAATAAAAAGGAAAGGATATATTTTATTAAATACATAAAAATGTTCATGGGCCCATCAAAAAAACATGTACAAGTTATTTACAACTCAAACTGGTCATTACTGTTTCAAATTTACAAACCCGCCGACCTAAGCGGCAAAAATAGGGTAAACCCCCTAGTTCCTCTGAGAACTCATTGGCCGTGGTGGTCAAGCGGCCGCATATGTACACATCACCACCTAAGCTCTCCACTCTAGGTTGGGTGAGCTTTTCTTTCCCTTTACCTGCACCACATCGCACCCATGAGCCAAGGCCCAGCAAGAAAACACAACATTTCATATAAACATTATCAATCGATTATCATTATAATCACACAGAGCTTATAGCTCTTAAACAGATGAATGAATATCACTTGAGGTTCTAGTAAACCATACTGAGTGACTGACAAGCAAGTCACTAATTTAAATAGAAGAGTGACTGCTGGGTAAGCCACTAGCCTTAAACAGATGAGAGACTGATGGGTAAGTCTCTAACTTAACAGATGAGTGACTGATGGGTAAGTCACGCAAGCGCTTTTAGTTTTCATCAAACTTGAGGTCGGTCCGGCATTAACGCTCTTCTGAGTCATTTAATGTAGATATCGATTAGATCTAATCTTTATTGGTTTGCGTTGAGCACGCTAAGGCCGTCCTGACTTATAAGTCAGCACTGTGTGACCAGTGCCCAGTACCACTGCCGAACTTGACTAATAAGTCCAAGCTTCACTATTGATACTGGCATCTTTGCCAAATCTGACTAATTAGTTAGTACCATGCACAAGTGAGCAAGATTTGGTAAGCATTCAATAATCATTTCACGTCCACGTTTACACAATCGACATGCCTCAAGAATAACCATGCATGTCACATATGGGGTGCAGTTTTCTTACCTCTGATTTGAGCGAGAATTAATAAAAGAACGACCCTTGAGAACAATCAACTTTTAGTCCTTTAGCGGTCACCTATTCATAACCAAATACGGGACATCATCAATAAAAATGATCAACATAGGTTTCCAAACCAATATCTAGCCTCCGGGACATCAATCCAAACTAATCCAAGTAGTAGGAACAATCTCGAGGCCTAAAACTATGTTCCCGGGGTCAAAACACACAAACGGGCTCAAACCTGCCCAAGGGCTGCGGCCCTGGCACCTTGTGCTGCGGCCCCCAGCCATTCCTGAAGCAAGGGCTGTGGCGCCCTATACATAGGACCGCGGCACCCAGAAAGCACAATCTCAGCCACCTGCTTCTTCGAGCTAGGGCCGCCGCACTCCAAGAACAGGGCCGCGGCCCCCAACCCAGAATATGCCCAAACTCATTTTTCTTCATTCTAAACCCTCCAAAAACATACCTAAACACTTCCAAATCATTTGCCGTGGTGGTCAAGCGGCCGCATATGTACACATCACCACCTAAGCTCTCCACTCTAGGTTGGGTGAGCTTTTCTTTCCCTTTACCTGCACCACATCGCACCCATGAGCCAAGGCCCAGCAAGAAAACACAACATTTCATATAAACAATATCAATCGATTATCATTATAATCACACAGAGCTTATAGCTCTTAAACAGATGAATGAATATCACTTGAGGTTCTAGTAAACCATACTGAGTGACTGACAAGCAAGTCACTAATTTAAATAGAAGAGTGACTGCTGGGTAAGCCACTAGCCTTAAACAGATGAGAGACTGATGGGTAAGTCTCTAACTTAACAGATGAGTGACTGATGGGTAAGTCACACAAGCGCTTTTAGTTTTCATCAAACTTGAGGTCGGTCCGGCATTAACGCTCTGAGTCATTTAATGTAGATATCGATTAGATCTAATCTTTATTGGTTTGCGTTGAGCACGCTAAGGCCGTCCTGACTTATAAGTCAGCACTGTGTGACCAGTGCCCAGTACCACTGCCGAACTTGACTAATAAGTCCAACCTTCACTATTGATACTGGCATCTTTGCCAAATCTGACTAATTAGTTAGTACCATGCACAAGTGAGCAAGATTTGGTAAGCATTCAATAATCATTTCACGTCCACGTTTACACAATCGACATGCCTCAAGAATAACCATGCATGTCACATATGGGGTGCAATTTTCTTACCTCTGATTTGAGCGAGAATGAATAAAAGAACGACCCTTGAGAACAATCAACTTTTAGTCCTTTAGCGGTCACCTATTCATAACCAAATACGGGACATCATCAATAAAAATGATCAACATAGGTTTCCAAACCAATATCTAGCCTCCGAGACATCAATCCAAACTAATCCAAGTAGTAGGAATAATCTCGAGGCCTAAAACTATGTTCCCGGGGTCAAAACACACAAACGGGCTCAAACCTGCCCAAGGGCTGTGGCCCTGGCACCTTGTGCTGCGGCCCCAGCCATTCCTGAAGCAAGGGCTGTGGCGCCCTATACATAGGACCGCGGCACCCAGAAAGCACAATCTCAGCCACCTGCTTCTTCGAGCTAGGGCCGCCGCACTCCAAGAACAGGGTCGCGGCCCCCAACCCAGAATATGCCCAAACTCATTTTTCTTCATTCTAAACCCTCCAAAAACATACCTAAACACTTCCAAATCATTGGCCGTGGTGGTCAAGCGGCCGCATATGTACACATCACCACCTAAGCTCTCCACTCTAGGTTGGGTGAGCTTTTCTTTCCCTTTACCTGCACCACATCGCACCCATGAGCCAAGGCCCAGCAAGAAAACACAACATTTCATATAAACATTATCAATCGATTATCATTATAATCACACAGAGCTTATAGCTCTTAAACAGATGAATGAATATCACTTGAGGTTCTAGTAAACCATACTGAGTGACTGACAAGCAAGTCACTAATTTAAATAGAAGAGTGACTGCTGGGTAAGCCACTAGCCTTAAACAGATGAGAGACTGATGGGTAAGTCTCTAACTTAACAGATGAGTGGCTGATGGGTAAGTCACACAAGCGCTTTTAGTTTTCATCAAACTTGAGGTTGGTCCGGCATTAACGCTCTTCTGAGTCATTTAATGTAGATATCGATTAGATCTAATCTTTATTGGTTTGCGTTGAGCACGCTAAGGCCGTCCTGACTTATAAGTCAGCACTGTGTGACCAGTGCCCAGTACCACTGCCGAACTTGACTAATAAGTCCAAGCTTCACTATTGATACTGGCATCTTTGCCAAATCTGACTAATTAGTTAGTACCATGCACAAGTGAGCAAGATTTGGTAAGCATTCAATAATCATTTCATGTCCACGTTTACACAATCGACATGCCTCAAGAATAACCATGCATGTCACATATGGGGTGCAGTTTTCTTACCTCTGATTTGAGCGAGAATGAATAAAAGAACGACCCTTGAGAACAATCAACTTTTAGTCCTTTAGCGGTCACCTATTCATAACCAAATACGGGACATCATCAATAAAAATGATCAACATAGGTTTCCAAACCAATATCTAGCCTCCGGGACATCAATCCAAACTAATCCAAGTAGTAGGAACAATCTCGAGGCCTAAAACTATGTTCCCGGGGTCAAAACACACAAACGGGCTCAAACCTGCCCAAGGGCTGCGGCCTTGGCACCTTGTGCTGCGGCCCCAGCCATTCCTGAAGCAAGGGCTGCGGCGCCCTATACATAGGACCGCGGCACCCAGAAAGCACAATCTCAGCCACCTGCTTCTTCGAGCTAGGGCCGCCGCACTCCAAGAACAGGGCCGCGGCCCCTAACCCAGAATATGCCCAAACTCATTTTTCTTCATTCTAAACCCTCCAAAAACATACCTAAACACTTCCAAATCATCAAATTAAAGTTCCCAAGCTTCCCAATGGTCCAAAACCATCAAAACCCAAGGCTCAATCAAACCAAAAACTCAACAATTCACAAAAGCCAATTCAAAGCTTAGAGACTCTAAAAACTCAAAACTTTAAACTTAGATTACCTTCGATTAGGTTGTTTCTCGTCAAATCCTTCGGTCAAGAAGCTTCTAATCTTTCCTAGTATCGCTATGCCTCGATCCTCGCTTGATTCCGACTCCTAGAATTCGAGATTTCTTCAAAAACACTCTGAACGGTAAAAACACTCCCAATTTATCATCAAATAAACATTCTTATTACCCAATAATTGACCCCGTTATGACAAAACCGCTAATCCATAATACAAGACCGTCTCATGCTGAATAGCTTGAATATATCTCCATAATAATGGAATCTCATTCACAAATCACATTATGCACCCAAATACACAAATATGCCCTCAATGGGCCAAATTATCAAAACATCATAATATTCAAATGTGGAACCACATGCATGCATATAACATCATATTATAATATAATTCACATAGACATGCATATATTCATTTAGTGGCATAATTAAACAGTTATGGCCCTCCCGACCTACTAATCCAGCCATTAAACTGCATTAGGGAACTTGGGGCATTACAACACCGATCTCTAAAGCACCCTATTGGAAGGCGCCTGTGGAGTTAAAGGAACTTAAGAACCAACTACATGAGTTGTTGGACAAAGGGGTCATAAGACCTAGCCATTCGCCATGGGGAGCACCAATTCATTTTGTAAAGAAGAAGGACAGGAGTATGAGAATGTGCATTGATTACCGAGAGCTCAATAAGGTCACCATTAAGAATAAATATCCTTTGCCTAGGATAGACAACCTTTTTGATCAACTGCAAGGGGCAGCAGTATTCTCAAAGATTGACCTGCGATCCAGGTACCATCAATTGAAGGTGAAAGAGGGAGACATTCCAAAGACGACTTTTAGAACTCGCTACAGGCACTATGAATTCTTAGTGATGTCTTTTGGACTCACCAACGCCCCAGCAGCCTTTATGGATATGATGAACAAAGTATTTAAGGATTTCTTGGACAAGTTTGTAGTAGTGTTCATAGATGATATCCTCATATACTCGAAGACCAAGGAGGAGCACCAGGAGCATTTGAGATTGACTCTGAACAGATTACAGGAACATCAGTTGTACGCCAAGTTCTCTAAATGCGAGTTTTGGCTGGAACAGGTAACTTTCTTAAGGCACATAGTTTCTAAGAATGGGATAGCAGTAGACCCATAAAAAATCGAGGCCATTAGAGACTGGCCCCAGCCAAAGAATGCCTCAGAAGTTCAGAGTTTCTTAGGGTTGGAAGGTTATTATAGGAAGTTTGTCGAGGGTTTCTTGAAGATCGCCACCCCGTTGACCAACTTAACCCGGAAACATCAGAAGTTTGCATGGACAGAAAAATGTGAAGAGAGTTTTCAGAACATGAAGGATAAGCTGATTTCTGCGCCTATCCTTTGGGTTCCCACTGAGGGTGGGAAATTTGTGGTGTATTGTGATGCATCAAAGAACAACTTGGGATGCGTTCTGATGCAAGAAGGGAAGGTGGTAGCTTATGCTTCCAGAAAACTCAAGGAATATGAGCAACGGTATCCCACTCATGACCTTGAATTGGCAGCAGTAGTGTTCGCACTAAAGATATGGAGACATCACCTATATGGAGACAAGTGTGAGATATACACCGACCACAAAAGTCTGAAATACTTTTTCACACAAAAGGAACTGAACATGAGGCAGCGAAGGTGGTTGGAATTAGTAAAGGACTACGACTGTGAGATTCTATACCACCCAGGCAAGGCCAACGTGGTTGCAGATGCTTTGAGCATGCGGGGACATGGGAGTGTCTCAGCACTACATACAATAGAGATGCCTCTTCAAAAAGAGATCATAAATGCCGGCATTGAAATTGTGACGGGAAGTTTGGCGAACCTCACATTGCAATCCTCCCTATTGGAACAAATTCGAGAAGGACAGAAATTGGATGAAGCCTTAGTGAGACAAGAGGCTTTGGTACAAGAAGGTGGCAGCAGCGATTTAACAATGTCTAATGGTGGATTGCTGAGATACAAGGATAGGATTTCCGTGCCTGACAATGCTGAAATTAAGGAAAGTATTATGAAAGAAGCACACACAACGCCTTATTCCTTGCACCCAAGGTCCACGGAAATGTACCAAGACCTTAAGGCGTTATATTGGTGGCATGGAATGAAGAGGGATATTACTGAGTTTGTTGTTAGATGTTTGACATGCCAACAAGTCAAAGCAGAACACCAGAGGCCAACAGGGTTGCTCCAACCGCTCTACATTCTTGAATGGAAATGGGAGGATATCGCAATGGATTTTATGGTAGGGTTGCCTAGAACCACCAAGCAGCATGACTCAGTGTGGGTAATAGTAGATAGACTCACTAAGTCTGCCCATTTTCTGCCAGTCAAGACCACATACTCGGCGGATCAATATGCCGACTTGTATGTTAGTGAGATAGTGAGACTTCATGGGGTGCCAAAGTTGATCATTTCTAATCGTGGGTCAGTTTTCACATCGAACTTTTGGAAAGGGCTACAGAGAGCTATGGGATCAAGACTAAATTTTAGCACTACATTTCATCCTCAGACTGATGGCCAGTCTAAGAAGACCATTTAGATTTTAGAAGACATGTTGAGGTGCTGTGCTTTGGACTTTTCAGAGTCTTGGAACCGATATCTACTCCTAATGGAGTTCTCGTATAATAACAGTTACCAATCTACTATAGGGATGACTCCCTATGAGATGTTATATGGGCGTAAGTGTAGATCTCCTTTACACTGGGATGAAGTTGGGGAGAAATAGATTTTAGGCCCTAAAGCAGTTAGGGAAGCCAGTGAGGTGATTGAGAAGATTCGCCAAAGGATGCTTACTGCGCAGAGTAGGCAAAAGAGCTACGCTGACCTCAAGAGAAGGGACATCGAGTTTTCAGTGGGCGAGTTTGTTTTCTTGAAAGTCTCGCCGATGAAAGGTGTGGTGTGTTTTGGAAAGAAAAGGAAGTTAAGCCCTAGATATATCGGTCCATTTGAGATTTTGGACAGAGTAGGGCAAGTTGCGTACCATTTGGCACTGTCCCCAGTATTAGCTGAAATGCATAACGTCTTTCACATCTCGATGTTGCGTAAGTATGTGTCCCACCCCTCTCATGTGTTGAGTTATGAGTCGTTACAGCTGAAGCAGGACCTGAGTTATGATGAACACCCTGAGCGCATTATAGAAAAGGGAATCAAGGAATTGAGATCCAAAAGGATTCAGCTAGTTAAGGTCTTGTGGAGGAATAGTACGAAACAAGAAGCAACATGGAAGTTTGAGGAGGACATGAAAGCAAGATACCCTGAATTATTTGGTAAGAAAGAATTTCGGGACGAAATTCCTTTTAAGGAGGTTATATTGTAGCGCACCAATTTTTTTTTTTTAGTTATTAAATTTTTTTGGTGTTTTATTTTATTTAAGTGTTAAGTGTGGTGAATTGTTTTATTTAAAAGTTGTTTATTTTATTTAGTTGTTGTTTATTTTATTTATTTATTTTATTTGATTTAATTGTTAAGATTGTTTGTAGAATATTTTTGTGAAATTATTTGTTAAATGATATTTATTTATTTTTATTTTAAAAATGTGATTATGTGAGATTTGGTTGAATGCACTAAGGTGCATGGTAGATAGTGATGTACCCTAGTGATTTAGTGTGTGCTAGTGCATGGTAGCATGATGCACATGTGTAGAATTTCCTACACATTATATAGTTTTCATATATTAAATTTAATTGATTTATTTAGAAAAATAAATAAAAAGGGAATGGGAAACCATGTGTTGGACGTGTGGGTGTAGTGGGAAAGGAAGTCAAATTTTCTCCATTTATTTTCTAAGGCAAATAAAGTCAAAATTTGAAGAAGATAGCCATTTTGGGAAAGGAATGTGATCACCCTTTTATCTCCAATCAATTGTGATAAAAGAAAATAATAAGAAATTAAGAGAAAATAAAAAGAGAAAGGAAACTTACCATTTTATTTGATTAGGCATTATTGAGAGAATTAAGATAAAGGGGGAAGGAAAATTTGGGAAGGGTCATTTTTGCTCTTGGCCGTGTGTTGAAGAGAGGAAGAGAGAGAGAGGGTGGCGAGCTAGAGAGAGAAAGGGGAAGGGGGTGCCATTTTCTAGAGAGAAGGTGGAGGAGAAAGGAAGAAGAAGAAGGAGGTCCTAGGTATGGTTCCTTGTTATTTTTTTTATTAAGGTTTATCTTCCCCATCATCTTAAGACTTGTCTTCTATGTTCTTCTTCTTCATGGGTTTCAAAAACCCTAGGGTATTCAAAGGTGATTATCACTTGGGTATTGATCAAGTTGTGTTCTTGATTTTACAATCAAGAGTGGTATTGAATTTTCCCCCTCAATCTTTTGGTTATTGGTATTTGATGATTGATGTTTTGGAGAGACTATGGCAGAAAGAGGGTTTGTTTGTAATAGGATAATATGTTGTGTTGATGGAATGTTTTTCTTATATTTTGATGCATGGGAAAATATACCTAGGCGTGGGCATGGGTTTATGTTGTTTGGGTTTGATTTTTAAGTGTTTTAAGGATAAAATACAATGAGGGGTAAAACAGTATTTTAGTCCTATCTCATTGTAGACCGTCTATAGAGGATTGAGTGACAATTATGGTTGTAACAATGGATAATTAATAGTGTATATATATTTGTTATAGAGCGTTCTATGAATTCAAGAGTGCAATTCCGAGTCTATAGTGGAGTCACGAGGAATTAATAAGTTAGTAAATTTATTTGTTAGATTTATGATAACTTATTGGAGCTTGATTTCATAGGCCTATGGTCCCCATTGTACCTTGGAGAAAATCATCTAGATAGTCGCAATTAATTGATTTAATTATCAATTAGAATTATCAAAGTTGACGAGGTCAATTTTGGATAGTTTCACAAAGTTGTGTAATTTTGAGAAGAAAAGAGAAATTATGGCAGATTTATTAATGAAGATAAATTGATATCTAAATTAATAAATAGGTTTAAATCAAGGTTAAAATGATAAATAATTAATTTGATGAAGGATTTAAATAATTATTTAATTAATTAAATCAATAAAAAATAATACAGGCCTTGATTTTAAGTCCAATGGGCTTATAATCAAATGGAAAATTTTACAGCCCTAAAGCCCATGATAATTTCGACCTAGCGCTATAAAATAGCTATTATTTTATTGATCTTTTTTTTATTAAATTAAATGGCCTAATTGAGTCTATAAAATGAATGCTTAGAGAGAAGTCAAAACACAAGTTTAATCACTGGTTTTCTGATAGTTTTAGATTCTCTCTAAACACAAGTCTTTTTCTAAGCCTCTTTGTTATTTTCTCTTCTTCTCTCTATATCTATCTTATGTGTTGAGAATTGCCCACACTAGTCTAGGTGATTCTAACGATACATTGGAAGGCTGTGAAGAAAATAGAAGATCGGTTCAGTTTCTTGATAATACTCTGCAACAGAGAGGATACAAGAGTTAGAGAAACTGAAGGAAGGACTCTTTCATTCCGCTGCCTATACTGTAAGTATTCTATTCTTTGTTTCTCTTTGAATTCAATTTTAGAAACATGTTTTAGGCTATCTCGTATTAATTTGTTTAATATTAGATATACATGAAAATAAATAAAGGTCTTGTATAAGTTTTCCTAACTACTGGCCTCACAGCCTTTGGTAATCTTTATTTTCATGCATGAACATGTTTAAAATTGGATTATTTGGTATGTTTGAATAATTGGATGGTTTTCATGTTTTTTTGAAGCATATTGATTTTATGTGAATTTTAGCAATTTTTAGGTTATTTTGTTGTGTTCTCTATGATATTAATTTTATATATGCTTTATTTTGACAAGGTTAGATTTCGAAAGGTAGATAATTATAGGTCAAATTCTACTAGACTCACCCCTACGGTGACTACTAGGACTAAATCTATGATTATTGAAACCCTGGGTCTAGCTCATAAAATAAGAGATTTTGTTTTCTTATTTTGATTGAATAGTAGGTTGTTAATAGTGGTGTCCATTATTAAATGAGTTTACAACTCTATTTAACTAGTGATATTTTTCACTCTCGCCAACCGGGACAAGGATATCATAGATTATTTAAAAGCCTAAAGAAATAAAGATATGATTGTTTTTGGTATTTTTTCTCATATCTTACATATTTTTGGTATATGTTGTGCTATTTCTTGAAATTTGAGTGAATAGAAGTTTTATTGAGCAAATATGATTGATTTCTATTTTATTGGTAATTTGTTGTATAATTATGGTTGTGTCTACTCCCATCCTTTCTCAAATCTCGATGGAGAAACTCACTGGAGAAAACTTCCTTAAATGGAAGAAAAACATCAACATTGTGTTGATTGGCGACAACTCCAAGTTCTTCATGACTGAGGAATCCCCGGAAGTTCTAGCTAAAGGAGCTACCAAGTCTGTGAGGGACAAGTATGAGCGTTGGTAGGTGGCTAACAACAAGCCGTGATACTACATGTTGACTAGTATGGTCGACACTCTCAAGACAAAGATGGAGAATGTCGAGACAGCCTACGAAATCATGGATCAGCTCCAAGACATGTTTGGTGCGAAGTCAGCGCAGACTTGTTTTGAGGCCACCAAGAAATATGCCAATGCTCGAATGGCACCTTCTCAACATGTTCGTGATCACCTGATCAAGATGACAAACTACTTTCAGGAAGCTGAACTGCATGGAGCCATAATAGATGAGGAAACTCAAGTTGGCTTAATCCTCAACAGTCTTTCTCCAGCTTTCCTTCCATTCACCACCAACTATGTGTTGAATAAACTCAACTATGGTCTGACGCAGCTCATGAATGAGCTTCAAACTTTTGAGTCTATCATGGGTGGACCTAGTAAGGGAGAAGAAAAGAATACAACTACTACTACTGTCGTTGATCCAGCTAAGGCTAAAGCTAACCAAGATTTGTCTTCAAAAGCTGGAAACAAGAGGAAACTTGGGCAAAACAACAACCCCAAGGATGCAAAGGCGAGAGCACAACCAAGTGCACAGATGCCTAAGGGGAAAAACAAGAAAGGTAAAGGTAAATATTTTCACTGCAAAGAGAAGGGGCATTGGAAACAGGATTGCCCCAAGTTTCTAGCAGATGAAAACAAAGGTAATGATTGTAGTTCATTTATCTTGGAAACATGTGTTTTAGAGAATGATAACTCTGTTTGGATTATTCATTCTGGATCTACTAACCATGTTTGTAACTCTTTACAGCTTCTTGAATGATGGGAGGAAGTGAACGAAGGCGGCTTAAAGCTTAGAGTTGGGAACAGAGCGTTCGTTGTGGTCCAAGCTAGAGGAAGAGCTCGTCTGAAGTTCGGAAATATATTTTTAATTTTAAAAGATGTATTTTTTATTCCGAATTTTAGTAGAACTTTAATTTTAGTTTCCATGTTGCAATTAGAAGGATTTGTTATGACTTTCACAAGTTTTAATATATCTATTTCTTTCAATGGATCACCATTGTGTATTGCATGTTTGGAAAACGAGCTTTATATTCTGCGACCTAACGAACCCCTTGCTCTTAATAATTATTTATTCAAAGTAGCTAAACCTAGGACAAATAAACGTCAAAAGACCAATAACAATAATATGACGTATTTATGGCACTTGAGACTAGGTCACATTGGCTATGATAGCATTCAAAGACTTGCAAAGGATGGAGCTTTGAGGGAACTCACCTTAGGTGAATTACCTGTTTGTGAATCTTGTCTAGAAGGCAAACTGACCAAGCGTCCATTCTCTACAAAGGGTGATAGGGCCAAAGAACCACTTGGTCTTGTGCATTAAGATGTTTGTGGACCTTTGAATGTACAAGCCAGGAGTGGATTTGCGTATTTCGTCACTTTCATTGACGATTACTCTAGATACTCATGTCTTTACCTAATGCATAGGAAATTAGAAACATTTTCAAAGTTTCAGGAATTCCTAACAATGGCTCAGAACCAATTAGGTAAAACGATAAAGATCTTGCGATCTGATAGGGGTGGAAAATATTTGGATATGCAGTTCCAAGATCATTTAACTGAACTTGGGATTTTATCACAACTTACTGCCCCAGGTACTCCGCAACAAAATGGTGTAGCGGAACGCCGGAACAGAACTTTATTGGAAATTATTAGATACATGCTTAGTTACTCAACTCTACCAATTTTGTTTTGGGGACATGCAATTGAAACCGCGAACGACATTCTCAATGTCGTGCCATCAAAATGAATCCCTGAAACACCTTTAGAATGCTGGAATGGTCGTGAACCTAGTTTACGCCATTATAAAATCTGGGGGTGTCCTGCTCACATCCTGAGGAAAAAGGAGGGAAAGCTAGAACTGCGAACTGAAGTTTGCATGTTTGTTGGCTATCCTAAAGGTACTCGGGGTGGACTTTTCTATAGTCATTCAGAAAAGAAAGTGTTTACTTCTACAAATGCTACTTTTCTGGAAAATGACTATGTCCATAACTTTAAACCTCGCAGCAAAGTAATTTTAGAGGAGATGGTTAAAGAATTTACTCCAACCAATGTTCCATCGTCATCAATGCGAGTTGATGATGAAATTCCTACTCTTCACATCCAACCAATGCAAGTCGATTTAAATGAAGAAAGTACCACAGTTCCCGAGCAAATAGTCACAGAGTCTCGTCGTGGTGGGAGGGTTTCTAGGAACCCAGTTCGCTATGGTTTGGATGGTGAAACCAATATGGTTTTTGGTGACACTAGTGATGATGATCCGTTGTCTTTCAAACAGGCAATGGCTAGCCCTGAAAAGGAACTATGGCTCGAAGCCATGAAGCAAGAAATGGAGTCCATGTAGTCAAATTTTGTCTGGGATCTTGTGGAAGCACCTAGTGACTTTAGGGCAAGTGGATCTACAAGAAGAAACGAGGTGTTGATGGAAATATCAAGACTTATAAAGCTCGATTAGTGGCAAAGGGTTATACCCAAAGAGAAGGTGTGGACTATGAGAAAACTTTTAGTCCGGTAGCCATGGTCAAATCCATTCGCATCCTCTTATCCATAGCAGCCGCTCTCGACTATGAGATCTGGCAAATGGATGTCAAGACAACTTTTCTTAATGGAATGCTTGACGAAGTCATTTATATGGATTAGCCAGAAGGATTTAAAGTATCTGGACAAGAAGGAAAAGTTTGCAAGTTGAATAGGTCCATCTATGGACTTAAGTAAGCGTCTCGTTCCTTTTAATCTTAGGTTTGATGAAATAATCAAAACCTATGGCTTTGAACAAAATATTGATGAGCCCTATGTTTACCAACTGAAGGCAAATCAAATAGTGGTATCCTGGTTCTTTATGTAGATAATATCTTACTCATTGGAAACAATGTTAATAAATTATCAGATGTGAAGAATCGGCTGAGCACTCAATTCCAAATGAAGGATTTGGGTGAAGCAAGTTATGTTCTAGGTATCCAGATCATCAGGGATAGAAAGAATAGACTCATAGCTCTATCTCAAGCAGGTTACATAGATAAAGTGCTTGAACGTTTCTCAATGAAAAATTCCAAGAAATGACGTCTACCGTTCTGCCATGAAATTCATCTTTCAAAGAAGCACTCTCCTCAGACTCCTAAAGAGGAAGATGCAATGAGAAAAGTTCCTTACGCATCTGCAGTTGGAAGTCTGATGTATGCTATTTTGTGTACTAGACCAGACATCTGCTATGTAGTGGGAGTAGTGAGCAGGTATCAGCCAAACCCAGGACCGGAACATTGGATAGCAATTAAGCATATCCTGAAGTATTTGAGACGAACTACGAATTATATGTTAGTCTACAAGGGTGGTGTTCTGAACCCTGTAGGCTACACCGATTCAGATTTTCAGACTGATGTCGATGACAAGAAGTCTACTTCTGGAATGGTGCTTACTCTTGGGGGTGGAGCTATGATTTGGAGAAGCGTAAAGCAGTCTGCAATCTCAGATTCCACCATGGAGGCTGAGTACATAGCTGCGTCAGAAGCAGCTAAGGAAATAGTCTGGCTAAAGAAGTTCTATTCGGATCTTGGTGTTATTCCAGAAATGGATAAACTGCTTGTGTTGTTTTGTGACAATATAGGAGCGATAGCCAACTTGAAAGAACCTCGAAGTCACAAGAGGAGTAAGCATATATAAAGGAAGTATCACATTATTCGAGAATATGTGGCTAGGGGAGATGTGAAGGTTATGAAGATTGCAACTGAAGACAATCTTGCAGATCCGTTTACAAAGACACTACCAGAAGCTACATTTGATAAGCATATCAAGGAAATGGGATTAGTAGAATTAAGGCATTAGTTTCAATTAGTGCAAGTAGGAGTTTGTTGGGGTTTTATGCCCTAATTAAAACTCAAATTCTTTGTAATCTCATTTATTATCAATAAAAGAATAAAAATCATTTTTTGACTTGGTCAATCTCTTTGCTCACATGTTTTATTTTCATGATTATTTGTTTAATATAAAATTCTATTAAATCCCGAGCATATAGCTAATCTTATTTATAGTGACGTAATCACAGTGGAATATAAATATGATTATATGTTCAAAATAAGTTAGTCCTAAGATTAGTCAGTGCACAGATTTACATTGACTTGCCAATCAACGATATGATCTACTTACACATTACAATGTTATGTTCTTTCCAGAACATTAGCAAAGTAGATAAGATTAGATGTATTTGTTACATCGGACTGGACCAATATTGACAGTTGATAAGATAAGTAAACATACCATTATTATCTATTCTAGTCATATCATATAGTTGACCATAGGTCAATTCAATCTCAATTTTGAGTGGTTAGTATTCTAACTGATTGTATTATTTGAGTTCTTTGACTTGTTCATTACCAGCTTACCCTATGGACTAGCCCATACTTACATCTTGGGAACTCGGTAGTATAATTGAGTGGGAGTGTTAATCATAGATATGAACATCTATAGCTTCTGATGAAGAAGTGAAACGATGGTTTTCTTTTAGTTTGGTTCAAGGTGTTAAATGATAGAGATCTCATTTCAGTAATTAAATTAGTTTACTAAAATATCATTTACAAGGTCTCATATAGATAGTTTACTGAAATAAAATCATCTAGATATTCTCAATTAATTGATTTAATTATCAATTAGAATTATCAAAGTTGACCAGGTCAATTTTGGATAGTTTCACAGAGTTGTGTAATTTTGAGAAGAAAAGAGAAATTATAGCAGATTTATTAATTAAGATAAATTGATATATAAATTAATAAATAAGTTTAAATCAAGGTTAAAATGATAAATAATTAATTTGATGAAGGATTTAAATAATTATTTAATTAATTAAATCAGTAGAAAATAATACAGGTCTTGATTTTAAGTCCAATGGGCTTATAATCAAGTGGGAAATTTCACGGGCCTAAAGCCCATGATAATTTCGACCTAGGGCTTTAAAATGGCTATTATTTTATTGATTTTTTAATTAAATTAAATGGCCTAATTGAGTCTATAAAATGAGTGCTTAGAGAGAAGTCAAAACACAAGCTTAATCACTGGTTTTCTGATAGTTTTAGATTCTCTCTAAACACAAGTCCTTTTCTAAGCCTCTTTGTTATTTTCTCTTCTTCTCTCTATATCTATCTCATGTGTTGAGAATTGCCCACACTAGTCTAGGTGATTCTAACGATACATTGGAAGGCTGTGAAGAAAATAGAAGATCGGTTCAGTTTCTTGATAATACTCTGCAACAGAGAGGATACAAGAGTTAGAGAAACTGAAGGAATGTCTCTTTCATTCCGCTGCGTATACTGTAAGTATTCTATTCTTTGTTTCTCTTTGAATTCAATTTTAGAAACATGTTTTAGGCTATCTCGTATTAATTTGTTTGATATTAGATATACATGAAAATAAATAAAGATCCTGTATAAGTTTTCCTAACAACATGTTGACTAGAGGATGAAATAGATACTTCATGACTTTTATAGATGATTGTTCTTGGTATACTTATATGTATTTACTTAAGAGTAAAGATGTCGATACATTTAATGTATTTAAAATCTATAAAGTTGAAGTAGAAAATCAATTGGAAATGAAAATTAAGACTCTTAGAATTGATAGATGTGGTGAATACGTTTCGTATGATTTTAATGAGTTTTTTGAAAAGCATGGTATTATACATGAATACATTGCACCATACACTCCACAACAAAATAGAATAGCTAAAAGAAAGAATAAGACATATCTTGAGATCATTAACTCTATGCTTTTACATGCTAAATTGTGTTATAATTTGTGGGATGAAGCTTTGCTTGTTGCGTGTCATATATTAAATCGAATTCTTATTAAAAAGAAAAATGTGTCTCCATATGAGCTATGGAGAGAAAAGAAGCCTAACTTAGGCTATCTTAAAGTGTGGGGGTGCCTTGCTTATTGCAAGAGCACGGAGCCTACAAGGACCAAGTTGGGTCCAAGGGTCGTTAAGTGTGCATTTTTAGGCTATGCTTCAAATAGCAAGACATATAGGCTATTAGACTTGGAGTCTAATGTGATTATTGAATCAATAGAAGTGAAGTTCTTTGAGAACATGTTATGTTCTAATAGCAATTCTCAAGAACCTACATGTGTTGGAGAATCTTGTGACAAGAAATATCTAAAGGTTGATGAGCAACCTATATTGCCTCGGAGAATCCAAAGGCTTAAAAAGTTGGGATCAAATGAGAAATTCTCTCAAGTGGAGGCAGTCTACCTAGTAGAAGGAAACCTTGAAGAAGTCACATGGAAATTTTCTATGTTTCTTCATGTTGAGAATGATCCCAAAACCTACCAAGAAGCAATGTCTTCGAGAGACTTCGCTTTTTGGAATGAGGCAATAAATGATGAGATGGATTCAATTATGTCAAAACACACATGAGAATTGGTAGAAATTCCTTAAGGTTCAAAGCCAATTGGGTGCAAGTGGATATTTAAGAGGAAATATCACATCGATGGTACATTACAAACCTTCAAGGCTAGATTAGTAGCCAAAGGGTTTGCAAAAAGAAGGAATTGATTATTTTGACACGTATGCACAGGTTGCTAAGACAACCACAATGAGATTTTTATTTGCCTTATCATCAATATATAACCTTTATGTTAATCAAATGGATGTCAAAACAACATTCCTAAATGGAGATCTCGATGAGGAGATCTATATGGAACGACCGAAAGCTTTTATTCTAAGAGCAAATGAACATAAAATGTGTAGGCTTGTTAAATCATTGTATGGTTTAAAACAAACACCAAAAAAATGGTATGAGAATTTTGATGAAGCAATAATTTCGGATGGGTTTAGACACAATAATGCGGATAAATGCTTATACTCTAAGACTTGTGATAGCTATGCCATCTTGGTGTGTCTATATGTTGATGATATGTTAATTTTGAGTAATGATATGAAAGACATAATAGAATTGAAGAGGTTTTTATCTTCCACTTTCAAGGTGAAAGACCTTGGAGAGGTTGATACAATCTTGGGTATAAAAGTAAGACTAAATAATGGGGGTTATGCCTTAAGTCAAGAACACTATGTTGAGAAAGTGCTTGACAAGTTTAGTCTCCTCAAAATCAAAGAGGTAAATACACCATTTGATTCAAGAATAAAGCTGGAAAAGAATAATGGTAGAGCGGTGGCTTAACTTGAGTATGCAAGTGAATTAGGGAGTCTAATGTACAACGTTCATTGTACAAGTGCGGATATTGCATATGCGGTTAGTAAACTAAGTAGGTTTACTAGCAATTCAAGTATGGATATTGGAAGGCAATTGAGAGAGCTCTAGGGTACCTTAAGAGGATCAAGAAGCTAGACCTCCAATATTTAAAGTTCTCGAAGATACTTGAAGGATATTCCGATGCAAGTTGGATATCAATTGTAGTAGATAATCTCTCCACAACTTGTTGGGTGTTTATGCTCGGAGGAGAAGCGGTTTCTCGGGGATCCAAGAAATAAACATGTATTTCACACTCAACCATGGTGGCTAAGTTTATAACTTTAGCAGCAATTGGAAAAGAGGTTGAGTGGCTTAGAGATCTCATGTTGGATATCTCAATTTCTGTGGATAAGGTATCAATGTTCTCGACATATTGTGATAGTCAAGCCACACTAGCTAGAGCTTATAATGGCATATATAATGGGAAGTCTAGATATATAAGTCTGAGTTATGAGTATGTGAAACAATTTATTCAAGGAGGAATCATATCGATCTCATATGTCAAGACAAGTGAAAACTCAACGGATCCATTTACAAAACCTCTTGAGAAGAGGTTAGTATGTTCCACTTCAAAAGGGATGGGACTGAAACTCCTAGAATATATAATATATTCACTAATGATGGCAACCTAACTCCAAACTTGTGAACATAAAGGGCAAGAGCTCAATGGGTGAGAACAAGTCATTTGGTGAATAGTTTCAACACTAACATAGTCGTGAGTTCCATTTGAGAATGGTAAGTGTTGGTTGCTACCGAGTGAAGGTTAAGCCTAGGGCTTTTAATGAAGTTCAGTTGTGTGCAACAAGCATCTCTAACAGTAACAAAGATGTTGTAAGAAATTGACCTATGTGGACTAAGAGATGGTGCCGCATCTCATGGGAGTTGGAGTTTCTCCTTAGAAAGTTCATGAAATGGATGAGCACAAAGTCATGAAAAGTGCTAAGCGCACATAGTGGGAAAATGAATCGTCAAGTGGAGGTATTACCAGTTTTATCATTAAGGAGTACTTGGTTCAATCTTTAAGACACCAATTGTTAGGAGTATGTCCTAAAAGCATGTAAAAGACATTTACTATTTCGATGAATAAATAAATACAATGGTCTATTATTGTTATATTTAGATAATTAAATTATTGTTTGAATAATTTTGTAAATATCAGAAAAAGTCTTTGAGGATGTGATCTTGTATTAGTACGAGAGAATTAAGATCACATGAATGAATAAAAATAGTCAACAACAACAAATTAAAGTTAAGGAATTCTTTAATTGATGTTGTAAGTACGGTTTGCTGAGTATCATGTTGATACAAATAATCTAGATTCAGATTATTGATGTGGTAAGACATCTCGGTAAATGTGCGTTATATAATATGATTATATATGACATAGATCGATATGAATAAAAGTCTTTGTCCAAAAATCATTTAACAATAAAGACTTGTAATTCATATCATAACTGATGATCATTTATAGATCAACCTAAATCCTGAGTGTTCATGAACTCCTGTTTATGTTTATTCGTTAAGGTCTCTTCATAGAGTGAGGCTAATGGCTTTTGTTTTGGAGATTTAATATCATGGATGGCTGGGAACATGTATCAACAATACAGAATCTAATCTTTCCTAATGGATCGTATATTAGTTCCCTTAAGGTTTAATTCTGGAACTGAATGATTTTGAGCTCAAATCTATAATTAGATTATAGATTAATTATTCACTAGTGAATTAATGGTACTTAAGGAATAAGAAGTAAATTAGAAAGGTAAAATGGTAATTCTTCCATTCTAATTTATGTAATTAATTAGAGGGTTGAACTATTGTATGATGATTATATCAATGGACAACTTAGAAAAAGATTTCTGTAAAAGTATATCTATAACATAAAGAGTGCAATTCTGAATTTATAGTGGAGAAATATCAGAATTAATAAAATAACTATTATAATTAAAGAGTTTAATTATTTAGTTTCAATTTATTGAAGCTTAATGTTATAGATCCATGGTCCCCGAAATGGCTTAAACAAACACTGACGAAGGTAAATACGAAAATGGGCAAAATGAACTATTTGATAAGTAAAATATTTTTTCTATGCATCAAACATAATTATTGTATAATTATGTGTAATTAATTAATTGAGATTTAATTAATTATTTAATTTAACAAAAATATAATTAATTTTGAATTAATTTATTTTTGGGATTTTTGGTATTTAAATAATAAGAAAAAATTGGGAAAAATCACATGCCATCTCTGGCATGTGGTGCACATGTAGCACAGTGTACAGTCACTGTGCTACACACATAAGAGGCTCTTGGTAGTTTCTTGGTTCCACAATTTTAGTTATTTAAATATTAAATAAACAATGAGGTATTGTAATCTGATTAAAATATTATTATTTAAACATAATCTGATAACTGATTAGATATTTTCAAATTGTTTAAAATAACTAAATATTTTATTTTTAATATATTGGATATATTAAATATAGGATATTAGTTTTTTCAGAACGATACTTTTCAGGGATAAAAAAATATTGTGAAATCTCTTTGAGAGAAAGAGAACAGTGCTACAAGCATAGGTCACTGTTCTTCACAAACTTAGGTCCAAACTTTATCAGATCTCATGTGTTGAGAACATCTAATAAATAGATTTTGCCTATTATTTTGTATAGCAAGCTCACACTCGTTCTTTGTGTGTTGAGAACATTTTGGAAGATCTTGGTGTGAGATCTCAAGGATTTTTGTCATACAAAAAGATAGCAGCAAGGAAGGACCTGAGGTAATTTTCTATTCATATCTTTGATTCAATATATATATATGCATGTGAAGAAGTAGATCTATAAATCTTGTGGGATTAAATTAACAATTTTGATTGTTGTTCTGCTGCGTATAATCTCATATTTGATCTATAAAAACCAACAAATGGTACCAAAGCTATCTTCACATATATATATATTGAATCTGTGTGGGTTTAATTTTATGCATTTATTTATTTATTTTTGATGAATGAATGGATGACTTAATATGATTGAATGCATGAGAATGTTGAATCGTTAATTGTATGGTGTTTTTGGGTTAGGATTTGTTTATGATTAGATCATTGTGTAAGCCATTAAGGGCATAGGATTTATGTAATTTTATTTGATTTTTGAAACCATAAAATTGTAATTCCGATCACACAAAAGTCAGAACGGAGCCCGGGATTCAGGATTCAGCCACCGTTCCTCTGAGGCCGCCCTCCGAGCCGCTGCCGGGGACGTCGTACGGACGTCCGTACAGATGGGTCTGTACGGATCCGTACGGTTCCGTACAAAACGGCCCCGGTAGCCCCGTTTGACGCCACCTGTCCTCATCTTGCTGGTCCAGAATTTTTTTTATTTTTCTGAAATTATTCTGTTATTTTTTTTTATTTTAAAATTGTAAATATCCTATTTATTAGAAATTTGATATTTAAATAATGTGATAATTTTGTTATCCTAACAAACTTTTTTTAATATAATATTTCAAATTTTAATTTTAAAAATAACAGATTTTAATTAAATATTTCAGTTTCTTGTTTTAATTAAAAAGAAAAATAAAAATAATGATTTTTTAAAAGTTTTGTTTTAATTAATCAAGATAATTAGAAAATTATTTTCTTATTATTATTCTGGACCAACAACGACACATATCCTACCGAAAGTAAAGTAAAGAAGCCCGATGGAGATCAATGCAGTTTTTTTTTTTTTAATTTTATAAAGAGGTTGTAAAATTAGAAATACCCAAAAGCACCCGGTTCAACATTTATTGTTCATTTATTTAATAATTATTTTCACGTGATTGATGTGATTGATAACATGTTCATGCATTTTGTGCCATACATAAAAATTCATACAGTCATAATCATGCATCTCATTAGTAGAAACATGACCAAACTAAGCGGTACTTTAATGTTTAAAAGAGAAAATAAAGAGTTATTTTAAGTTTTAAACAATAAAGATAAGAATGTCTTATATATTCTCTAAGATTAATTTGACCGACCCTAAGGCGGCACTTTAATTGTTAGAAAGGTTTATCGTGGAAATTAATCTTTATTTTATGTGTTTTAATTGTGCTCATGCATCACGTTTAATTTCCGAAACATTGATATTTATTTATCTAAATATAACAATATTTGTATTTATTTATTCCCAGCAAAAATTTCTATTGGTGAATTACACACTGATGCTTTTCTCAAATCCTTGGTTTTTGAACCTGAAAATATGCAACACTAGTTTCGAGGCATGTTGACCATTTTTTCTTATAAGAAGATGATGTCAATAGTCTATGAAAAACCTCCAACAGAACCACCTCTGGCTACTAGCTATGAAGCAGAAGAAAAATATGCAAATTGAATGAAATCCGATTGATTGGCGCGTTATTGCATGCTTTCAACCATGCCTGACGAAACGAAGGAAAAATATATACACTATGACTCAGCACATGAGATGTGGCGAGCAATGACAAAGGAAGTCTTTGTTGAGTGTCATCGTTTATATCAAACGAAAAAGGTAAATAAGATTTATATATATTTTTTCAATTTTTAAAAATATATTCAAATACTATGAATATCAAATTCAAATTTTTGGATAGTAGATTCAAAAAATATATGCCACTAATCTATTTTGCTTTTTTTGTTTTTCCTTTACAGAATCAGAACCCTGAAAAGGAGGAAGAGACTGATGATGATTTGAATAGCGAGTAAAGAGCTGGAGAAGTTGGAGAGTAGTTTTATTAAGTTGTTTTATTGTTAGTTGAACAATTAAAATTTCTTTATTTTGTTTTAGAAATTTTAGATTTCTTTAAACAAAGAAAACTACAGTCTAGAAATTTAGTTTATTGTTAATAATTTTGATTATTAATGTTTGGAAACTTATTTCTAATTTTTGCATAACATTTATTTCTTTTATTAATAAAGTAGTTATTATATAAAGAAATTATCTATTTACTTGTTATGCAAATGCTTTGGGATAAATAAAGTTAACATACTTATAATGAATGACAAATTTTTATAATTCTGAATTATTTAAAACAGCTAATCATAAATCTATTAAACTGATTCCGATAGTAAAACATATCTATAGCCCTTGAGATTGGGTCATATTGGTCTAGACAGAATAAATAGGCTTGTAAATGATAGTCCTTTAAGAGAACTATCTATTGGATCTCTCCCTATTTGTGAATCCTATCTAGAAGACAAAATGACCAAAAGATATTTCCCTGCTAAAGGTTCAAGAGCCACAGAACCACTTCAACTAGTACATATGGATGTTAGCGGTCCACTTAATGTACAAGCAAGAGGTGGTTATGAATATTTCGTCACTTTCATTGACGATTATTCAAGATATGGTTACCTATACTTGATGCAAAGAAAATCTAAAACTTTTGGAAAGTTCAAAGAATTTCAAGCACAGGCTAAAAATCAATTAGGTAAATCACTAAAAGCACTTCGATCATATCGAGGAGGAGAGTACTTGAATTTTGAATTCGAGGACCATTTACGTGAGCATGACATTCAATTCCAACTCACTGCATCTGAAAAGCGACAATGAAATGGTGTTTCAAAAAGACGGAACAAAACGTTATTAGATATGGTTAGATCAATGATGAGTTTCTCATCAATACCATTGTCATTCTAGGGCTAAGCGATTCAATGTGTTCTATACATATTGAATGTTGTTCCATCTAAGTCTATCCAAAAGACACCCATAGAATTATAAAGTGGTTGTAAACCTAGTTTACACTATTTTCGAATTTGGGGGTGTCCTGCACGTGTGCTTAAAGGAAAGACCGGGAAGTTGGAATCACGTTCTGAAAGTGTACATGTTTGTCGGATATTCCAAAGAGACTAGAGGTGGAATTTTCTATAGTCCAAAAGAAAATAAAACATTTGTATCAACAAATGAAACTTTTCTTGAAAATGACTACGTTAATAACCACAAACCTCTCAGTAAGGTTGTTCTAGAGGAGAAGGTCTCAAATGAAGTCGCAAAGTCACCAGCAATAATTAATGATAAAACAACCAAAGAAACCACAATTCCTGAAAAGGAAAAACCAGTGCAACATCGTAGTGGGAGGATTGTGAGACAACCTATTCACTACGAACATGAGGCACACGTTCTTGTATCAGATACTGAAAAGGACGATCCATTGACTTTTAAAGAAGCAATGGAAGACCCTGATGTTGATAAGTGGCAAGCTGCCATGAATCAAGAAATGGAATCAATGTATTCCAATTCAGTCTGGGAACTTATAGATCTGCCAGACAATGTTAATGCCATTGGATGTAAATGGATATACAAGAAGAAAAAGGGTGCAGATGGAAAGGTAAAGACCTATAAAGCAAGGCTTGTGGCCAAAGGCTACACACATAGAGAGGGTGTAGACTATGAAGAAACATTTTCTCCTATGGCCATACTTAAGTCCATTCGCATACTTTTATCCATAGCTTCCATCTATGATTACGAGATATGGAAAATGGATGTCAAGACAGCCTTTCTGAATGGCCACCTTGATGAAACCATTTATATGGAACAACCATAAGGGTTTATTAAGAAGGATCAAGATCAAAAGGTATGCAAGTTGTTGAAATCCATATATGGATTGAAACAAGCATCAAGATCTTGGAACTTAACATTTGATGAAACTATTAAAACATATGGTTTCAAACAAAAGGTTGACGAAGCATGTGTTTATAAATACATCAAAGGGAAAGTTGTGGTTTTCTTAGTTCTTTATATTGATGATATCCTACTCATTGGGAATGATGGAGAGACATTATCAAGTGTAAAGAAATGGTTGGCTGACAAATTCCAAATGAAAGATTTTGGAGAAGCGAGCTATGTTCTAGGCATTAAAATTCTAAGAGATAGAAAGAACAAGCTCCTGGCACTGTCTCAAGCAACTTATATTGATAAGGTGCTAGAACGCTTTAATAAGCTAAACTTCAAAAAGGGTGATATGCCAATCCATTCTGGAGTATTCATTTCCAAGGAGCAGTGTCCTAAAACACTTCAGGAAGAGGAAGACATGAGACAGTATCCCTATGCCTCGGCAGTAGGCAGTCTGATGTACACCATGTGTGTACAAGACCTAACATTTATTATGCAGTAAGGATAGTCATCCGTTATCAATCCGATCCTAGATTCAGTCATTTAATTTCAGTGAAGAATATTCTCAAGTATCTTAGAAATACTGGAGATTATATGCTTGTATATTCAGGCGGAGACCTGAACCCCACTGGTTACACTGATTCTGATTTGCAATCTGACAAAAAATCGACTTCTAGATCAGTGTTTATTCTTGGAGGAGGAGCATTAGTCTGGCAAAGTATTAAACAAACCAGCATTGCAGACTCCACCATGGAAGCCAAGTATGTAGCAGCTTGTGCAGCTAAGGGTTGAACTATTGTAAGATGATTATATCAATGGACAACTTAGAAAAATATTTCTGTAAAAATATATCTATAACATAAAGAGTGCAATTCTGAATTTATAGTGGAGAAATATCATAATTAATAAATTAACTATTATAATTAAAGAGTTTAATTATTTAGTTTCAATTTATTGGAGCTTAATGTTATAGGTCCATGGTCCCCAAAATGGCTTAAACAAATACTGACGAAG